>NC_142013.1:54109886-54409886 GCF_049901735.1 Notechis scutatus | reverse complement strand
ACGAGTGTTGCTGAACTGCCTGCCTGACCACCTGGAACAGAGTTATTACCCGAGACACAGTGCGGTTTCCACAAAGAGCGTGACACTGTGGACATGATCTTCGCAGCCCGGCAGCTCAAGAGAAGTGTCAAGAGCAGAATTGTGAATTGTACACCACCTTCGAGGATCTCACCAAGGATTTTGACACTATCAGTCACGAAGGTCTGTGGCGCATCATGTTGAAATTTGGATGCCCTGACAGATTCATCCTAATGGTACATCAGTTCCACAACAGCATGGTGGCTTATGTTTTGGAGAATGGAGAAACTTCAGAGACCTTTCCTGTTCCAAACAGCGTCAAGCAAGGTTGGTGTTGGCACCGACCCTGTTCAACATAATGTTTCCAGCTATGCTATCAGATGCCTTCCAGAACAGTTTCTTGGGAGTTAGCCTGAGATACACAACCGATGGGAAACTGTTCAACTTGTGAAGAGTCCCGGCTGTCACCAAGATAAAGAAGGCTGTGATACAAGACCTCCTTTTTGCTGACGACTGTGCCCTGAATGCTGGATCAGAGCAGGAAATGCAAGCCAGTGTGGACAAATTCACACCAACATGCAACAGTTTCAGCCTCCTCATCAACACAAAGAAGACCGAAGTGATACATCAGCCAGCTCCAAAATCCCAACACCAAGAGCCCATCATCACAGTGAAGAGACAAAAGCTGCAAGCAGTGGACCAATTTACATACCTTGGCAGCACTCTCCCATACAGTAACAATTGACATTGAGGTAAACTGTAGAATCACTAAGGCAAGCTCTGCATTTGGTGGATACTGACCAATGTTGGGACTGCCATGGAATAAACCTTGTGTCAGGTTCCGCTAAACCGCAAATGAACAAACCACCAAAACACACAGTCCTGTGTCAAAATGGCTTTATCGTTGTTGCAGAACCATGGCACGAACTGACAATAAATGAAATAAAGTCAGAGCTACCCACCCAGTGCTACCCTCTACCTTTTAAGTGTGCCCACCAGCCCCAGCCAGCCACGCATGCACCCCACTTCTCATGCGGAAACCATTAAACAGGAAATCATTAAACAGTTAACACTGAGTGGCGTGCAGACACTCTCTTGCTGACTCAGCTGCTTCGCAGCTGTGAACTCAGCGTCGCAGGCATCCTCACTGCAGCTCTAGTGTTCCACAGCTTCACAGCTGCAGAAGGAGTGTTCCAGTCCCGGTAAATATGGCATGGTAGTGGTGGGTGTGGTCGTATGGCCAAGCAGCTCTCCAAGATGGCCCAACTTGCTTCTCTCCTCCCACCCCTGCCCCCAGGAATGGCAGCCTTGATGTATCAAGACACCTTGCTACAAAGCTCGAAGTCTGCCAAACAGTAGTGCTAACTACCCTGATGTATGCCATGAGACTTGGACTGTATAAAGGAGGCATAGGGGTGGGTTTCTCCTGGTTCTGTCCACCTCTGTAGAACCGGTAGCTCTGAAGAGCAGCAGACATAGAACCGGTTCTATGTCTGCTGATGTTTTTGCCCACCCGCTCACCCGGGCTCTTACCTGATCTTTATTTCCTGATTTTTCAACTTCAGCTGCCTAACGAGGCACAGCTGCAGTTAAAAAAACAAGAAAAGAGGGCTGTTTCAAAGGCTGCTTCTCGGCAGGTAGCGTGCTAATGACGATTAACAGGCGCTCGGCGCTCGGCTCACAGTGGGCAGGGAAGCTCGTAAATCCCGAACCGGTAGTTAACCCTGTCGTATCCCACCCCTGGGAGGCATGCTAGGCAATTGAACCACTTCCACATGGCCTGCCCCCAGAGGCCTTACCTGTGTACCAATGTGTACCAATACTGTGTACCAACCTTACCTGTGTACCAATACTGTACCAATGTACAGTATAATTCAGGAGGGGAGGGCTGCACTCCCAGGTCCCAGCGATGAGAAGACGAGTGAATCGTCCTTCCTTAACCGTCCTACCTGTGGACACCATGGACAGCCTACAACCTGTTAGATATCAAGGTCCTCTTTGAACACGATGGACGATCATCATAATCACCATCAGATGGCCTATTTGACACCTCATTCAAACCAGCAGTCTTCTCTGTCCAAAATGTGGACTTTATTGTCTTCAAAAGAGTAGCCTCTCTTTTTTAAATGCAGAGGGACTGATGAATCTAGTCCTGATGGGTTTGTTCTTCGATGTTGTTTCATGCGTTTATGAAGTCATCATTTTGTTTCCCCAGTGAACAGATATGCACATAGCTCATTGCATTGTGCATCATGTACCGCATTGCTCAGTTTGTGTCTGGGTATTTTATCCTTGGGGTGGACAAGTTTCTGCCTTAGTGTATTTTGGGGTTTGAAGTGTGCACAAATTGTGTTGGCTGAAGATCCTCCTGAGCGTTTCCAATATTCCTGCAACATATGGAATGACAGTGTATACTCAAAATCATTCCTTTTGCTCAGTTTCCTTTGGATAGAAAAAGTAAATAGGCACAAAACTTTTTTTCTCTAGGAGAATAAAAGCAACTGGTACAAAAAAATTGAAACAAAAAGAATTTCATTGCAGCTGTTGCAGCTGTTATATATATATTTTAACACAGAACATACTTAACACTCTAAATACTTCCATTCCTAGTCCTGAAGAAATTAGTGTGGAAAATTCTGAAGATAAAATATTTAGAAATTTGGAATGATTTTGTTGCTAAAGCACCTCTAACTGTAGGAAAAGATCAGGCAGGGCTGAGTGTCCGTGAATGTGGAGATAAAAGTTTCACCAGACTTGATCTCTATAAGATCAAGGCTATAAGCTATACAATTCTATAAGAGATCAAGTCCAAGCCCCTGTGATTTCCATTCATTTTTTTCTAGTGCCAATTTAGCACTGACTGTTAGTTGACTAGATTTTTGTGCATCGGTTTGAATAAATCTTTGATGATGCAACTTTATAAATTATCCTGATTATTTGTGCGTGACAATTTCTGATATAAAAGCTTGCATAAAATGAATTGCTACATTTTGTTTTTGTCCTCTTTTTCATTTTGTTTGTTTTTTCTTTAATTAGTTGAGCAGCCTATAGAACTGGGAGCAAGTGTTTCTGTTACTGCTGAAGAGATGGCAAAACTACTGTATAAACCTCAAAAGGGAGAATGGCAGGGCAAATCGCAGAGTGGAGAGAGTGAACGAATTATTTCTGGAATTGATCAACTTTTGAGACTTGGTAAGGTTTTAAATACTTGATAGCTGTGTTTCGATAAGCATAAAGACATATGTAATGTTTTACACTAAATTCAGTTGCTTGGATGTTGTAAGTAGTACAGATTTTGTAAAATAAACTTAATTTGCAATTTACTGTATTTTGCATTATTTACTGACAATGCCTTCAATTGTTTCAACTAAAGTTATTATTTTAACAGATATTTCAGCAGCTTTTGCTGGTCCAGTTGATCTGAACACATATCCAAAGTACAGTTCAGTAGTAGCTTATCCAACAGATCTTTGCACTATTCAGCTGAGACTGATGAATCATTTCTACAGGTTAGTCTGATTTGGTACTAGAAACCAGTTAATAAAACTAGCTTCTAAAATTGTTCTGAAGTTAAACCTGAGATGATTGATGGTCTTTGTGGGGAGATGAACACATATGTGATTTTCAGAGCTTGCATATTTTAAAATATGGTTGCTGTAAAAGAGTAACTTGTGTATTAATAAAATAGTGAAACGTGGGTATCATTATACCAAATGCTAAACTGGTGAAATTGTACCCTCTATCTCCTCGAGTTTATGTTTGTCTCTTTTATATTTGTCTCTTTTTGAAAAAGCTTTAGCATCTCATCATGACAATTTTCTAACAATACCATGATGCCAATTTGCATTTAAATTTAAATAAAGAGCCCGGTGACTAGCATTGCATCATAGCAGCTTTCTGTTTATTTTTATTTAAAATATAATAAAATTAATATAAGAAATAGAGACAGTGGACAGCAAATCTGAAAGATTCTGACATCTATTTCTACTGACAAGTAACAAATACCCTGCCCACAAACTCTTAGAGGAAAAATTATGTCCATAAATTGAAAAATGTCCATGAGATTTTGAAACAGATCATCTTCCTTGACCAAGATAAATCAGATTTATTTTCATCTTTAATATAACATAGAAACTGTACAATTCAATTGAAAAATAAACTGAAATCTTGGGGGGATAACAATAAAAAATGGATAATATTTTCTTTTTATTTCGTTTTTTAATAAAAGTTTTAAGTTTTTACAAAACATACAAATACAAATAAAATATCTTTTTTGAGAACAGCGTGACCCCGGGTTATCACTTCTCCATACAGACATAAACTCAATACATATTTATCTTATACATTCTAATCCATATCTTATAACTATTTTCGCAATTTCAATAGCTTTTCCCTTTCTTTACTTCCTATAGCCTTATTTTAAATTATCTCATTCCTTTCTTAATTCAATTACATATCTTTTTCTAATTTTTAAAATCTTTCTAATCAATGTATTTATACTTTCGTCTGTCATGTTTACAATTTCATATTACCGTATATACTCGAGTATAAGTCGAGTTTTTCAGCCCATTTTTTGTGCTGAAAAAATCCCCCTCGACTTATACTCGAGTCAGATTCCCCTCTGAAAAAAAAAATGGTGTGGAGTCGCTGCCGCCGGAGCGGCCCCAGTCCCGCCGCCTCGGGAAGGGAAAGGCAAAGCGCTTTTTGCCTTTCCCTTCCCGGCCGGGGCTGTCGGGAGTCGCTGCCGCCGGCGCGACCTCAGTCCCGCCGCCTCGGGAAGGGAAAGGCAAAGCGCTTTTTGCCTTTCCCTTCCCGGCCGGGGCTGTCGGGAGTCGCTGCCGCCGGCGCGACCTCAGTCCCGCCGCCTCGGGAAGGGAAAGGCAAAGCGCTTTTTGCCTTTCCCTCCCTGCCGGGGCTGTCGGGAGTCGCTGCCACCGGCGCGACCTCAGTCCCGCCGCCTCGGGAAGGGAAAGGCAAAGCGCTTTTGCCTTTCCCTTCCCGGCCGGGCTGTCTGGAGTCGCAGTCCCGCCGCCTCGGGAAGGGAAAGGCAAAGCACTTTTTGCCTTTCCCTTCCCGGCCGGGCTGTCTGGAGTCGCTGCCGCCGGCGCGACCTCAGTCCCGCCGCCTCGGGAAGGGAAAGGCAAAGCGCTTTTTGCCTTTCCCTTCCCGGCCGGGCTGTCGGGAGTCGCTGCCGCCGGCGCGACCTCAGTCCCGCCGCCTCGGGAAGGGAAAGGCAAAGCGCTTTTTGCCTTTCCCTTCCCGGCCGGGGCTGTCGGGAGTCGCTGCCGCCGGCGCGACCTCAGTCCCGCCGCCTCGGGAAGGGAAAGGCAAAGAGCTTTTTGCCTTTCCCTTCCCGGCCGGGGCTGTTGGGAGTCGCTGCCGCCGGCGCGACCTCAGTCCCGCCGCCTCGGGAAGGGAAAGGCCACGGCTTGGAAGGCCGCCGCTGGAGCGAAGCTGCGCGCAGCCGCTGTGCTAGCATCGGATCGGGCGCGCCGGACGGTTCCGACCGAGCCCCGAGCGTCGTCTTTGGCGCCCGCCCAGCACCGCGGAGCTCCCTGTACCGGGAGAAGGGAAAGACCCCCCGGCGGGGCAGGGAGAGGAGCTTCTCCCGCCCGCCCCTCTTTCCGCGGCCACCGGTGTCCCCGCAGGGCGACCCCCGCCCGCAGTCGCCGCCGCTTGAAAGAGACGGGCCGGGGGTGGGTAGAAAGGCGCCGGGCGCCCTTGGAGGAGAAGGTCCCGCGTTCGCCTGTCTGCCCGCGGATGTCAGCGGAGCTTTGCCGAGGCTTCGTACGGGGTCTCTGGGCAAACACGTCCACCCGAGCGGGGCTTGTCGCCCGCACGCAACGAGCGCTGCCCTCGGATTCCCTGTCCGGTTGCCCCCTTTTGAGGGCGATGGCAGTAAACTGTTCCCGTAGCAGCGGCTGCTCCGCTGACATCCGCGGGCAGACAGGCGAATGCGAGACCTTCTCCTCCAGGCGCCCGGCGCTTCACACCCGCCCGGCTCCGCGCACGGGCGGGGTCCTCGCACACCGTGGCCCGGCCTTTCCCTTCCCGAGGCGCGCGGGCGCAGGACTGGGGGCGCGCCGATCCCGGCGGCGGCCTCACTCCAACGGCCCCAGCCGGGACGGAAAGGCAGGCGGCGGGGACTCCCAACGGCCCCAGCCGGGAAGGCGGGCGGGAAAGGCAGGAAGGCAGGCGGCGCTCCCAACGGCCCCAGCCGGGAAGAGAAAGGCAGGGGGAAAGGCAGGCGGCGGGACTCCCAACGGCCCCAGCCGGGAAGGAAAAGGCAGGCGGCGGCGACTCCCAACAGTCCCAGCTGGGAAGGGAAAGGCAGGGGGAAGGCAGGCGGCGGGGACTCCCAACAGTCCCAGCCGGGAAGGGAAAGGCAGGGGGAAAGGCAGGCGGCGGGGACTCCCAACGGCCCCAGCCGGGAAGGGAAAGGCAGGCGGCGGGGACTCCCAACGGCCCCAGCCGGGAAGGGAAAGGCAGGCGGCGGCGACTCCCAACGGCCCCAGTCGGGAAGGAAAGGCAGGCGGCGGCGACTCCCAACAGTCCCAGCCGGGAAGGGAAAGGCAGGGGAAAGGCAGGCGGCGGGGACTCCCAACGGCCCCAGCCGGGAAGGGAAAGGCAGGCGGCAGCGACTCCCAACTCCCCAGCCGGGAAGGGAAAGGCAGGCGGCGGCGACTCCCAACGGCCCCAGCCGGGAAGGGAAAGGCAGGCGGCAGCGACTCCCAACGGCCCCAGTCGGGAAGGGAAGGCAGGCGGCGGGGACTCCCAACAGTCCCAGCCGGGAAGGGAAAGGCAGGGGGAAAGGCAGGCGGGGGACTCCCAACGGCCCCAGCCGGGAAGGGAAAGGCAGGCGGCAGCGACTCCCAACGGCCCCAGCCGGGAAGGGAAAGGCAGGCGGCGGCGACTCCCAACGGCCCCAGCCGGGAAGGGAAAGGCAGGCGGCAGCGACTCCCAACAGCCCCAGCCGTGAAGGGAAAGGCAGGGGGAAAGGCAGGCGGCGGGGACTCCCAACAGTCCCAGCCGGGAAGGGAAAGGCAGGGGGAAAGGCAGGCGGCGGCGACTCCCAACAGTCCCAGCCGGCAAGGGAAAGGCAGGCGGCGGCGACTCCCAACGGCCCCAGCCGGGAAGGGAAAGGCAAAAAGCGCTTTGCCTTTCCCTTCCCGAGGTGACGTGAGATAGTGAGATCGTTTCCCAAATTAATTATTTTTATTTTTGAAATTTACCAGTAGCTGCTGCATTTCCCACCCTCGGCTTATACTCGAGTCAATAAGTTTTCCCAGGTTTTTTGTGTAAAATTAGGTGCCTCGGCTTATATTCGGGTCGACTTATACTCGAGTATATACGGTATCTTTTCTCAAAACAAATTTTCCCCTTTAATTACTAGACTGGAGTGTAACACCTTTGTATCTTTTTTCAAATCTTGTTTAAAAATTTAAGTTACACCTTTACAGTTAATAACGTTCATTTTTTTAACCTCTATTTTATAACACATACCTATTTTCAATCAAATTCTGCTTGGTACATTCGCTTAAAAATACACACTAAATTCTTAAAAGAAAAAAGTATATATGTATATATATATGTATATCTGTGTATATATGTATAACAATAGTAAATGGAATAATTCTATTCAAGTACAGCTCTGCCATTAATATTAATTATCCCACCCTTCTTGTTCTGCCAGCGTTTCTTGTTGTTTTTCATAGTTCAAAATCTCCATTTCTAAAAATTGAAATACAAAGCCAAAAGGTCCTCTTCCCTCTTGTGCTTCTTCTTTTTGTTCTTTAAGTCTCATTTTTAACTCTTCAAGGAGTGATGCCATTTTAAAAAATTTTAAACAACCCCCAATTGATTTTATTTTGTTTCATTAGGATCCACCATCCAAAATTCCAGGAATCATCCAATAATCCAAAACTGTTTCTTGCTTCTTTTCTCACTTTCTCTTTCCAGGGGCTTTGTTATCTTGTAACAAAGTTTCAGCTACAATGTATCTTTTGCAAGCCTTGTTAAAATTCCACTATCGGTTTTTTTAAGTTCCAGGTGGTCTCCTCCATTTTCCAGATTCCACCCTCTTGTTCCTTTTTCCCTCCTCTGCTTTCTTTCTTTTTTAAAGAAAATTTTAAAATTATCCAAGAATCTTTATTCCTTTGACACTTTATTTTCAGCTTGAAATAGCCTATTAATGTCAAAGTGGATTAGTATCAATTTCTTATTCAAATCTCTTCTTAACATTCCAAGTCAATTAAAACTGTCAATGTGAGAGGGAAAAAAAGCCAATTCCGTTTCCTTTCCCTTTCTCTTTTGCCACTTAAGATCTTTTTTAGGAATGAATAGTATTAGTCTTTAATATTCAGGTTCCAGGTACCTTAAATAGATGTTCTCCATTCAACCCAGTCAATCAAACTTTCTCCTTTAAACTTCCTCCTGCACAATCTTGTCTGGTTGGGTTCTTCTTTAAGGTGGCCATTTCTGACCACCGCTGCAACTGCCCTTGGGAAAGGGAGTAATGGCCAGCCGAAGAGGAGAGATGCGGCTCTCCTCAACCCCGTTGACGGTTCCCCCTTCTTCACCACCTCTATGGAGTGGCTACAGCCCAGAATCTGGGCGGCTCAGGGCGCTCCAGCGGCGAGCATGGATTAAAACCATGCACGATCGCGGATTTCGGTCCGTCGCCGAAGAAGCCCAAACTGGAAGTGCCATTTTCTTTTTATTTCTAAATCACTCATACCAGGCATACCAGGCCCTATAGTAAATTGAACCTTCTCTGTCTTTTATTTTCATCGCTAGCCTGTCCATCTCTGTACAATCTATTTTTTTTTTATAACCATGCCGTCTGGTGTAACCACGCCTTTTTCTTTCCAGAGTTGTGTGTACGAAATCCTTGCAGCTGTTAATATGTGTAACATGATATATCTATCTGTTTTATTGCATTTGGCAATTAGGAAAAGAATGAGGGAATATGTAAATATGTAAATAAAAGATATTGATTTGTAGCAAGAGTAAGATGTAATGGTAAAGGAATAAGTAAATACATACATTGAAAAATGTAAAGAGATACAAATGTAAAGAGATATTGAAAATGTAAAGAGATATTGATAACAATGTACAAAGTTTTATTTTATGTTTTTTAAAATTTGAAAACTT
Source organism: Notechis scutatus (assembly GCF_049901735.1). Classification (NCBI taxonomy): domain Eukaryota; kingdom Metazoa; phylum Chordata; class Lepidosauria; order Squamata; family Elapidae; genus Notechis; species Notechis scutatus. The sequence goes on along the minus strand of NC_142013.1, from coordinate 54,400,715 downwards.
AATAAAATTTATTATAAAAAATGGATAATAACATAGTTGCATAAATGTGCACATCCTTAAACTAATACTTTGTTGAAGCATCTTTTGATTTCTGATAGTATTCAATCTTTTGGAATAGGAACCTGTCAGCATGACACATCTTGTCTTGGGAATCTTTGCCCATACCTTGCAAAAGCACTCCAAATCTGTCCAATCCTGTGCACAGCCTTCTTTAGGTCACCCCACAGATTTTCAGTTGGATTCAGGTCCCGACTCTGGCTGGGCCATTCCAAAACTTTTATCTTTTTCTGATGAAGCCATTCTCTTGTTGATTTGAAGATATGCTTTTGGTTATTGTTGTGTTGAAAGATGAAATTCCTCTTCAGCAGTTTAGCAGAGGCCTGAAGGTTTTGTATCAAAATTGCCTGATATTTGGAACTTTTCATAATTCCCTCCACTTTAAAGCCCCAGTTCCAGCTGAAGAAAAGCAGCCCCAAAGCATAATGCCACCACCACCATGTTCCACTATGGGTATGGTACTTTTGGTGTGAAGTTTGTCATATGCTAAGCAGAGGTGGTATTCAGCAGGTTCTGACCAGTTCTGGAGAACCAGTAGCAGAAATTTTGAGAACTGGCAAATCCCTCCTCTGACTGGACATTTTACAGTATCCTTCCCCTGCCATGCCCACCAAGCCATACCCACAGAACCGGTAGTAAAATAATTTGAATCCCACCACTGATCCTAAGGACATCTTTATTGACTTAGGATAGGAATAGTAGATTTGGATATTTCATTGGCAGTAACCTGTTCTTGAAAATAGGTGGGTTATCAATGTCCTCTAGCAACTGGGGAAGACTGATGTATAAAATTTACATCTGTGCTGCTCATTAATTTTGCATTGTATAAGTTTGGAATACTTAAGAGATGAAATAAGAAATAAGTTCTGTAATTGCTTAGGAAACATACTTGAAACACCAGTTTTGCATGATACAATTAAAAACTTAGGAAGTACAATACTGACTTTGTAAATATTTATTGTTTTATCATAAAAAGTAAAATACAAAACAGAAAAATAAAGAAAACAAAACAAAACATATATTCAACCCTAACAACCAAAAAAACCAGAAAAAAATAGTGTACAAAAAAAGAGGAAAAGTGATCAAATAAATGTAACATTTAACACCATGGTTAGGTTCTGAAAAAAAGAAAAAGTAAATTCTCCTCCCCCTTTACTTACATACATAGATTCACACAGAGAGTGTGTACACACACACACACACACACACATAAATATATATAAATAAAGCAGATTTAGCTTAACCTGAAGTTCAGCACTGTCAATGAAGTATTTTTTGAATTAGGTAAGAGAGTGCACTATTTTGCTAAAATATTTTTAATTTTTCTTTTGTAATTATATAACAGTATATACTGTCCCCTTTTGTTAGAGTCCTGGTAATATCCAGTAGAAAAAAAGAATGAATTGTTGATAATTTTTTGCTTATAGATTTCCAGTTTTAGAGACTGCAAGTTTAACTGTTTATTTGCTAAATATATAGGAGACTTTCTGCATTGATTTGGGAAGTAAGATGTATTGAAAGCAATGCTCGGACTTTCAATGAACCCAATAGCAAAATTGCTGAGACTGCTCAGAAAATCACTGATCAACTCTTAAAATTTATTAGGTAAGCAATATATCCATAGAGCAGCAAAATGTGAGCTTGTTGTTTATAGTAATACCAGGTTTATCTGCTATCTGTGTCTTCGATGTACAAAATCCAATTAAATCCAGCTTAAAATAATACTATTTACTGTACTTCTCCTTATGTTTCTTAAACCCAAATTTGCTTCCATGTCTACATGGTACCATCATTCTCCAAGCTGCATATCCCCATTCCTTCTGCATGCCAGCCTCCCTCCTGCAAGCCAGCATCTCATTCACTCAATCCTTCAGATACCTCCACTGGTTTCCAAATAGCAAACATGATTTTGGGAATAAGGCATTGAAGCATCATGAGAACAGGGTTCTGCTGTTCTAAAAACCAGTGACCCATTCTCGCGAGACCTGGGGAAGAGCAGGAGGTTTCTGAGAATAATAGTCCAACGTGCAGAAAGAGCAGGAGGTTGCCTCATAGAAGGAACATGACATTGGTTTGGAGAATGGTGTGAGGCAGGCAAGGCCAATGGTCTGGGGTTTGAGGCAGCATTTCTCAGTGGTAATGGTGGTGCTGGAGCTGAAGTAGTGGCCTGGTACTACAGGCCTGATACTGCTAGAGGCCCTGGGCTTCTATTTGCTACCACTGAGTACTGCTGTGCAGGTTATCTAAACACATATTGGTGGGGGGGGGGGGGAATAGACTGATGTAGGAAGTTGCAGTGCCCCTGTAGTTGTAAGTATTGTAGAGCTAGCTGGTCAGCTGAACCTTCTGTGGTGGCAATGCTACTGGGCCAGTCTGGAGTGGCTGAGGCTTCCATGTTGCAGCATCCCCTAATTTGCATGTGGTCTATTCCATTCACCACCCAAAAAAATTCCCTTAAGGCACTTCTGCACTCCTTACTGGATCCCAACTTTATAACCTGTAATTTTCACTTCACAACAGCAGTCAGGAGACAGGATTGTGCTTGTTAGCAAAGCAGTCACGTGACATCTCACTTAGTGACTGAGATTCCAGTCCTGATTGTGGTTGTAAGTCAAGGACCACCTGTACATTTTTGTTGCACTTTGAAATATATCTTATGAATTTCTATTTATTTCTAAAAGCCATCTGCCAATGTTAGTATTCAGAAAAAATGATTTCAAAGTTGCACTGATAAAGTCGAGTCATACTTTTGTGTCTAAAATACACTTTTATTTTTCAGGAATCCAAATTGTACTAACATTTTTGAGTTGTGTACTGCAACAAATGAAGACAGCATTGCTGCTACTGAATCGGTAATAAAGCTAGCTTTGTATATGTTTTGCAGTTAATTATTAATATTTCTCTTTCATTGCTATGTTGTTAAGGTTTAGTCTTCCCCAGTTGCAATATTAATTTGGATTTAATCTAGTAAACATTTTAAGCAAAATGTTGTTCGCTACCTTAATTCAAAATAAATTTATGGTTAATATATCTGATTCACTTCCTAGGATGATGATTATAAACCAAGGACATCTTCTAGGAAAGTAAGTTAATTTTGTCTAATCATAACTGTTTTCTTTATGAATGAGTAGGAATTTTGTATTTTTAAGTAGCTGAATGCAATTCATTTGTTGTAATTGCATTTTTAAAAGTCATCAAATATTTATGGGTATTTTACTTTTTTTAAAAAAAGAGACATTCCTTGAAGGGAAAAAACACTACAAAATCACGCTACGATGAAAACAGATGGAAGAAACAATGTATGGAACTTGTTAATCTAATTTTCCAGTGTGAAGATTCAGAACCCTTTAGGCAGCCTGTTGATCTGGAGCAGTACCCTGTAAGTAATTATTCTTTGATCAATTACACTACCATAAAACATGCCATATTTCAATGTCTTCTCTTATCAATTGTACTTTATTCAAAACAAGAACAAAAACAAGTCTGCTTCAGTTAGAAATCTCTGGTGGATGTCTGAAGACACCTTTGTTCAATCATAGTACACCTAAGAGAAGTAAACATAATGCCTACAATTCCATGATGATGTGCAGAGTCTCTCTTGAATATGGTTCACAGCACAGCCATAAAACAATACATAACTCTTCTGAAATCTGTCATGATTTTGCCACTGTCCCAAAATCAGTTGTTTTGATGACAAGTCACTCCCTATTATATAGAGTGGCTAAACCTTGAATTTAGTATTTCCTCAGCACAGAAAGTGTAAACAAAAGGAACACACTTTTGCCATGTAGCAATATTACTTTTTCCATATTGTGAGCTTCAAAGCTTGTCATGGAAATGGACACACTAAGCATTTGCATTCCATGTTTGATTCTGAGTCACAGAGTACAATCTTAATAAAACAAATATTATCAGCATCAGAATAAAACTTGCTGAAAAGAATTTAATTTACCGTATCCAGCAAGTTAAAAAATATGTAATGTCTGAAGCATGAATCTTCCCAAACTGTTCTGGAGAAGGAAAACTTTAACACTTTGGTGGAAGACCATTGGAGATGAAACAAGCCTTGGTTGGGAGATTTTTGTGAAGAATCTTGAGTACAGTACAGTACAGTATATTACATTATATTATTATTATACTGTACTGTACTATACTATACTATACTAAAGCTATTTTAATAAACAATATTCTAAATGATCTCAAATTAAAATGCTTGCTATTTTTTCTGCAGATATATCCAAGATGCTTTCCCTAGCTCTGTCTTCCTTCTTTTTCCCATTTTCTATTCTGCCTTTTCAGTCTTCAGAAAGAAACTGCTGTAGTTTTTGTCACCTGTTTATCACCACAGTTAAGAGGAGAATTTCACTTTTGAAATTTGGATATTTGTGGGCTAAGGGAATGTGTTTCATTACCATGAGACTTGTTAAATAGTCTTGCAAAGGAATGGTAAAAATATAAATAAGAAAAATAAATTATACTGGCAAATTCCACTAGGATTAGCAAATTCCACTAGGATTTTAGAGTGTAATAAACAATGATTGGTTATATAAAATATATATCATATAATAATATAATTAATAATAATATAATATAATATAATATAATATAATATAATTAATATAATATAATATAATAATATAATACAATACAATACAATACAATACAGTTCTTCAAATGCTATTTGAGATAATAGACATACTAATTTCCGTATTAGACTTCATTCCAAGCTGCATACTCCTATGACTATTAGTTGTGCTTGTTTTTAGTCCTTAAAAAAGTGTATTGAAGTTACTTAGTGTGCCCACTTCCTCTCTGTGTCTGTCTTGTCTGTCTACAGGCTTTCACCTGTACATGAGAAACTCCACCCCAGCCCTTTAATAATGGAGCCATTTGGTTATCTTTATTTAGGACTACAGAGAAATTATAGACACACCAATGGACTTAGCCACAGTAAAGGAAACATTAGAAGCTGAAAACTATGATACTCCAATGGAACTGTGGAAAGATGTCAAACTAATATTTAGCAACGCTAAAGCATATACCCCAAGCAAAAGGTCTAAGGTAATATTTTTATACTATTTCCTGCAATAACCAAATAAATATCATTAGCAGTTAGGCAAAGATTAGAGGGATAGGAAATGAAAGTCATTTTAGAAGATCATGGAAAGTATGAAATCAATCAAAACTCTGTTATGAGAACTTAAGGAACAATTGATAAATAATTTTACTTTAAAAACATATTTGGTTTAAAGGAGAATAAGCCACAAGACTTTATACAGTCTCTGAATGTGTAAGTAGCTTCTTTCAACAATGTGGCTAAATGTGTTTTAGTTAAAGTGTCTTGGATAAGTCTTGGGTTCAGCTTATCTGTGAGTGTATACAGTACTACTTTTTAAAGTATCCATATACCATATATACTTGTGAATAGGTTTATCTGTGGCTAAGGCTAAGCCAACCTTGATTTTTTTAACCAAAATACAATTAAAAACGTATTACCAACAGATAAGACACTTCTGAATAATAAAATATACAGTAATACAGTAGGTCAGCTTCTTAAAGATGGAACATTGGTAATGGTAATTTGGATAAAAAATCAATGGTTGGTTTTAAAATATATTTTAAAATATATGCATGGACTTATGTGTGAGTATATATGGTAATGTGCTCAGTTTGGTAACCAGTGCTATCACATGCATACTTCCTCTAAAAATGTCCTGTGATTAAATAGGTCATATAAAAGGTATTAGAAAATAACTATTTCAACAGAATGAATAGCAAGGAAAGAGGATATATGGAATTGATTGTAACATAGTAAAAACAATTGTAATTACATTCTACAGAAATCTATGAAGTTATGCTAATACAGAATATAAAATGGATGCTTGGTGGAAAGTAAAAGTGAAAAAGATTATGAATGAAGAAAAGAAGTTTAAAAGATAATTACCGCTGCAAAATTTTTTGAGAAAGATAAAATACTTCATATTTTAGTATGAATGTAGTCAAAGAGAACAGTTAAGTTAATTAATGTGGTAGAAATAAACCAAGCAGTTTGGAAATAAATTGTCAAATTAGATATAGAGAAATAAAAATGGAATTAAAAATAAAAGTGAAAATAATTTCATTATTTTTCTTATACATTTAATTTTTTGTTTACTGTTTTGTTACTCCTTTCTTTGATTTCTTACTGTTTAACTGAAAAAGAGTAGTGTGTTAGTTCATACTTTTAAAAATAAATTATTTATGAGTTGCATAACCTCCATAGTATATTAATTCAGTCTGCATTTCCTAATCTAGATATATAGTATGACACTGAGATTATCTGCACTATTTGAGGAAAAAATTAACAGAATTATCTCTGACTTTAAAACTGGGCAAAAGCACAATGAAAGAATATGGAGAAGTGAGAGATCCAGCAGGAAGTTGCAAAGTCTGAATAAATCTGTACAATACTCTGCCAATATATCGAGGTAAATTTTTCAATCTATATTACTTTTAGAATCATATTGGTACTAGATGATTTGGTCCGTATTTATTAACCCCAATTACTGACTGGAGTAAATTCTCTCTTTCCTTTAGTTTTGTTCTATTTTTTTAAATGTACTTTATCATAAACTATTTTCTGCTGCACAAATATTTTGTGATAAAATTATATCCATGGATACATTAATAATACTTCTATGGATACAGGAATGGATATTGAAGGAAAACCAGTCATAACAAAAACATAATTAAACAGATACCTGGTTGTGATCGTTGCTTACCTCCATGTTTGTTAATTGTTACTATTTTTTGTTTTCCATGGTGAATATAAGCATCAAATGGAAAGGACCATTTGATGGAAAGGCCCTCTAAAATAATTGAGTCCAACCTTCCCATTTCAAAATTAGCTAAAATTAAACTGGGCTGCTGCTTTACCATTTTTTCCTCACAGAAATTTTAGTAAACTGTAATATACCTCAAACAAGTTCCTTAATTATTAGTTAATTTTCCTTTTCTATTTGTTAGTCTTTAAATTCTAAAGTTTAAATTACAAACAATGAATACTTCTTTTAGGAATATTGTGTATTATGTTGCATCATTTTAATATGATTTTAATATTTATTAATATATAATAAAGTAATTACATCTTTCATTGAGTGTTTTATTTATTACAAGGAATCTTACCTGTTGTCCAAAGTGTAAGACAACATACATAGCACTTCCTCATCTATTTTTTCCTCCTCCTCCTTTATTGTTGGTGTGTCATAGAGATCATGAATGGCTCAAAATCACCTAGTAAGTTCCATAGATGAGTGAGAATGTAGAGTCAGTTTGGTCAAATGGTTAAGGCACCAGTCCTGAATCCAGGAGGACTATGAATTCCAGTCCCGCCTTAGGCATGAAAACCAGCTGGGTGACTTTGGGCCAGTCACCCTCTCCCAACTCAACCCACCTAACAGGGCTGTTGTTGTGCGGGAAAATAGGAGGAGAAGGAGTATTAGGTATGTTTGCAACCTTGAATTATTTATAAAAATAATGAAAGTGGGATATAAATAAATAAATAATGCTTGGGTACCCCCATTCTTCGCCCAAAGTCTTAACCAGTACAGCATAATTAAATACCAAGGCATTTAGAAAATAAATTACATTAATCAAATACATATTGTTTTCATTCTGTATGTTAAGAAACGCAAAACAGAAGCAGTGTAAATCTCAAACAGAAATTCATTCTGAGACAGAAAACTCTTCTAATCAAAATACATCAGGCAAAAAATTCTGTGTCACAAGCCATAAAGTGTATACTACTAGTTGTACTCGTAGTATTGCTGGAATATCTTCTGACTCTACCTCTGCATCGTATTTTGGATCAAATACACGGACCAGAAACACAGCAGTAGCACAGAGTTGTACATTATCAACAGGTAAATGAACTTGCTTTAAGACCCCTCTCCTCAGTTTTTATTAATATTGCTTTCTTCTCTGCTTGGCTTTATGATGAGAGTAAGGAATTGGTTAGACTCTTTCAAAGAGTTTTTTCTTTTAAAAATATTGATACTGAGAAAAAAAATTCTTTATGAATTTACAATTTTTAAAAGTGACGTTATTGATTTGGTAATGAAACATCGGCAAGAAAACAACCAAGCTCAGCACCAAGGACTCCAACAACATGGGGAAGAGTCTCCGGGTGACCTCATTGATAGCCAAGGACATGAAAGGACTATGGTGGGTTAGACGTCCCTACAAATGTTTTTGCAAGCGGGGGCAGCACTGCCATGTCATTCTAAATTCTTTAAAGCATCCCTTGTTTTCAAAGTTCTTTCTGCTTTTAAGTTATCTTTTTGAAATCATACTGGTCATGAAGTACCAGTTAACCTAGTAACAGTGTCCAGTTTTTAAACAAATATAACTCAATTCAGATTTAGTTTTGACCATCAGTCTTTGGGAATATCTGTCCTTCAGAACATTCCTCCCATGATTTTATGACATTTTTTTGAGAGAGCTAAGCAAGTGCCATGGTTGTTAAGTGAACTAATTGTTCACTATGGGCACAATTCTGCCAAAAACTGGAGGTAGATGTTGGTTTTCTACAAAATCATTGTAAAACACGGTCATGGGGCCACAGGAGAAGAACCATTAGAACATTGAATCCTTTGGCGTTTTACTTTCATTCTGGTAATTACATGTTTTCACTTTGGGCCATAAATATTACAATGGCGACCACAAGAAAAGCATCAAAAATAGGAGAAGGAAAGAGAGTTTACAGATCAGGGCATCATCAGATATTTTCTTCAATCCTTTTTAAAAAGTGCTTTAATTACAAGCTTAAAGATTTGTAACAAAACATGTTATTTTGTAAAATATATCTTAACAACTTAATAATGAACAACGATCCCATGATTTTCTAGTTAGCGTTACTTATTTTCAAAAGTACTTTTGTGAAAGGGAAAAAAACCAAGTCTTCTAAAATAATTGTTCCCTTAACTGTTTTTAAAATTTCTTAAATATAGACCTATTAAGTCTTTTCTTTTAAATTAAAATCTTCAAGATACGGTTTTTTTCTTCCTAATTCAAAAAAGGTGACTCGATGAATATCTTGATTTTTTTTTCCTGCTGGTCACAATATCTCTGCTAAGTTGTAAATTTATTAGATCCAAAAGTTGGGTTTTGCAAGTCCATCAAAGCTGGCCAATGATTTTGAGCATGATAGTAATAATTTGGCTCCCAAGCCACTCAACTCACAATCAACCATAAAAACTCAGTTACTGTAGACTCCTTACAAGGAGCTATTATCCAGAACATAGGCATGATCTTTCAATCTCATTTGTAGGGACATGTAACCTATCATAGTCCTTTCATAACCTGGATGCCATAACTTCTCCAGAAGTCATAATATCTTCTTGTGAATAATTATCTATGTGAATAATTATCCCTGATTTTAGAGAGATAAAGATGAAACTTCCAGGATCTCTTGGCATATCCTCCTAGCAATCTTTTGTAAAGTAATCACATGTCAAATAATCATGGAAGCATTTCTCATTTTCCAATGTTATTATTATCTTCCCATAAAATTTAATATTTTGCATTTATTTAGAATCCTATTATCTTTAAATTACGGGAAAATAAGCCAATATTCCAAATCGTCAAATCTACCAATTGTTAACAAAATGTAGGAAAAATGGTCACTTCTATTGGGGTTTAATGTTTGGTGTTTTTAAGACTTATAATTTTATTTTTAAAATATTACAACTTTATCAACATATTTTTATTCTGCTAAAGTTGATATACATGTCCTATGTTTTAAATTGCAGTACTTCTTTTTCCCCCCCATCATCGTATCATAAATATTTTGTAATAGTCTCACAATTTCTTTTTGTGTCTCCAATTCTTCCTGATGAGCCATCTTGCCTTATTTTAAAAAATCCAAGTAGTATGTCAATAATCTGTCACTGCTCCAGGGTCTATTCTTTTTGACTTCCCAAAGCCAGCAGATTACGTAGTCTTAGTGGACTATAGAAGGAACAGATCAGACATCCAGCCCTTGCTTATCATTGGAGAACGAGTGGAGCAAGTGGCCAGTTTTAAGTTTCTGGGTGTTACCATAAAAGAGGACCTGACTTGGGATGCTCACATGGTGCAGCACTGGTCAAAAGGCCCAGCAGAAATTATACTACTTGAGACTTCTCAGAAAACAATAACTGAATGAAAAACTGCTGGTTTCTACCACTGCATTATAGCGAGTATCTTAACTTACTGCACCTCTGTATGGTTTGCCAATTGCACAGTGGCAGATAGGAAAGCAGAGGGTTAATGTCATTGCCCAGATCATTGGTTGCCCTCTCCCCTCTTTGGAAGAGCTTTGTAGCTCTCGCTGCCTTAAGAAAGTTCAAAACATTCTCAAAGATCCATCTCATCCTGGGCACCCTTTTTTTGAACTATTGCCATTTGGCATACGGTACAGGATAATAAAGATAAGGACAAATAGGCTGAAAAACAGCTTCTATCCCAGGGAAGGAACTCTAATGAATTCTACTGTATAATGCAATATTAATGCAATATCAGGGGTTTTCAATTCATTGTATAGAATGTGAAGAATGTGTGTTTGTGTTTATTTTCATAGTCATATTTTTTTGAACACTGAAGATGGTATTTAATTTCATTGTATGAGGTGCAATGACAATAAACTAAACTAAACTTAATATTGTTCATCAGGAGATGCCATAATTAGAATTCCTTGTATCCCACAATTGATCAATAGGTTTTATTTATATAGTCTGGGGAAGTTTCAAAGTAGTTCTTTAAATCCACTTTTTAGTTTATCAAATAGTTCCAGTATTCAAAAGTCATTTCATTATTTATCCTCCAGGTTTTCCAAGGTTTGCATCTAGTCACCATAGAATAGATAAGTATGGAACAGTAAATAATGAAACCAAGCAGACCTCCAGATGTTATCTCCTCTCTTAGAAATTGTCCAAGGTCATTTCCTTTTTGGAGTATGGCTTAATACAAATCCATTCACCAGCAGGTGACACATCCCACTTAAAAATCCACATTAAAAGTTCACTTTTAAAAATTAACATTAAAAATCCAGTTTAAGTTTCTTCCTCATTAATTCAAGCAAAATATCCAATAAACAGTCAGGATTCCAGCACTTTGGAGTGCCTTTTCAAAGTCCTATCAATAATATTTATACATCCAATTTTCCTTTGTGCTAAAGTTTTATAGGGTATAATTTTCCTTTAATCCTCTTTGATTGCTGCTTAAAAAATATTCCAGAGTCACTTTCATGGATTAAATTTCTTTTGGGCAAATTTTTGACAAAAGTAAAATCACCTCATCCAGTTCCAATCACTGTCCACTCTCACTGCTCCAGCACATTCTTAAGTTGCTTCAGCTGCCCCAGCTTTGCGGCGGCCATGTTGGTCGCCTCGCCTCCATCTTCAGTAAAGAGGGAAGAAATCCTGGGTCTAGCCGGAGAGCCGCTGCTCTCCACAACCAGCAGGGTGCCCCTCCTTATCAGTCACCCCTACAGAGTGACTTTAGCACCCAGGGGCACTTCTGACGAAGAGGATTCGGCATGGGGATATGGAGACCACTCCCCTGTGCCGATCATGCTGCAACATCAACTGGAAGTCTCCTACATTGCAATACTTCTATTTTGAGTCCTAATTTATCACCCCTGTGTTTCATATGTAAGTAATTAAAAAGCAAATAAGTTCCAAGTGTTTCTAAAATGGGATCTAGTTAACTTAAGAATCTTTTAAATCTATAGTTAACATTGATTATTGAAGTTTGAGGGATGTTAACATTAGATTTTACAAAGCTCATTTATGTAGCAATTGTTCTTAAACAGTTGGATTTTGTTGTGGCAGTATTTGATATATTTTTTGTTCTTATTCTATATTGTTTTAAACCTTTTCTGGTGAGCTCCCAAAACTTTATACAGCACATAATAAAGTACTGGTGGCTATTCTGTTGACATAATACATTAAGATCTAGCTATACAAAATTATGCAGACTGTCTGCAACTTCTTGTTATTATGTTATGAGATAAATATTTAAAATTCTGATTAGCTTTATATCATTTAATTATTCCAGAAAGTGAGTTAGAACATTCATCAACTGCTTCATCTTTGAGTAGTTCAGAGGAGAGCAAAGAGAGTTCTACAGCTCTGTTATCTCCAGTGCTATATAATGGAACTTCTGGCGAAAAACAAAGTATCTTCAGGATTACTAGAAGTAAAGTATATCAGCAAAAACAAATAGGTAAGTATATATTTATATATTAAAATATATGCCATGTCTCTAAGTCCTGAGCAACTTAATGACAATCAAAATTGTTAAAAAATATAATAAACACAACATGAAAACATTGTTACAAGATTTTATTCATTTGAATTATATGGCTACCAATGCATAAAAATGAATCTTGGCAGCTTAGAAATTATTAAAGAGTAAAAAACAATCATCAACAAAAACAAAATAAATGCCATTCACAACATATTCCATTTTTTCCATTTGGATGGGCTCATCCAATACTCTAGCACAATGCATGGGGGGGAAAGCAGGTTTCCAGGACACTTCTGATGGTTAGTAGGGACAGGGTTTGAAGTGGTTGCAGTAGTAGTAGTGCTGCATTCTGGACCAGTTGCAGCTTCTGAGTGATTTTCAGGGGCAGCCTTAGGTAGAACATATTATAGTAGCCCAAATGGGAGGTGGTTTACTAAGAGAATGTCAAAAATGTTAAGAGATTGCATTAAATAATGGAAAAAGCCCAAGAATAATGGAATTCCATAATTCCTGTTCCAAAAGCCTCTGAAATATTGTTGTATATCTTTTTTTTTTCAAAATGCCCCATCTAGGATAAAATGGGATAATTACATAAAAGTACATCTTAATGAAATCTTGTATTTGTGGGCATAAAGGCATTTTGATGCCCATGCAATGGCACCATGTGTTGTAATGGCACCACCCATTATTTGATGCCCATGTAATGTGAGATATGTATTATTAAAGGAAAATTCCTGATGGTAAATTGGACTTAAGACAGTTAGTTAATAAGGTAATTATTTTCAATTAGCACCTGAAAATTAAATAGAGGTCTATTAATAAAACATGCACACATGCTTATCACACTATTCCTTTATAAGTAATAATAAGTTCTACCTTGTTTCCCTGAAAATAAGACCTATCCCAAAAATAAGCCCTAGCATGTTTTTACGAGTGTGCCTAATATAAGCCATACATCCCAAAATAAGCCCTACTTAAGAGTCTGCACAGCTATTGCTGTAATATGTGAGAACTTGTTTCTATTTTTTAAATTTTGAATAAAATTTATTTTTAAAAAAGAGTCTGCACAGCTGGCTGCCACAAGGCGAGGCAGGGGGAGTAGAGCTGCCCCACGCACCCCATACCAGTTTACTTCAGGGCCCACGCCCGATACCTGCCTCGCCTCATGGCCATGGCACCGGTGTGTGGCTTGGCCTCCTGCTCTGTTGCAGCCACAAACAAGCAGAATTGGGCCGGCAGCCACACGGAGCGGGGGAATGGGCTGCTGGAGCCACGTGGCACTGCAAGACGAGGCAGGTGTCAGGGCGTGAATGGCCTGACTGGGGAGCCCTGAGATAAGCTAATGCAGGGTGCATGGGGCAATCCATCCCCCCGGTCTCATGATGGCAGCACTGGCATCCCACATAGCGTCCTGCCCCGCCGCAAGCAAGCAAAAGGAAGTGGGCCTTCAGTACATTGGGGGAAGGGGAGACACCCCTGCAAATAAGCCCTAGTGCTTATTTTGGGACCCAAAAGAAAATAAGGTCCTGTCTTATTTTCGGGGAAACATGGTAGCTTTGCAACCCATGCTTGCTTTCACCATATCAATGCATTTTATTCATTTTACCCTTTAGTCTTTAAAGCTTTTCACCTCTTTGGGGGATTTCATCAACTGCCTCTAAGGACAACTTTCTCAGTCTCTTTTTTTCTCTTAGCCCACTCATCCCTTATGTATTTAAATAATTTTAAAAATTTGAAATCTTTATCTGCATATATTCAGTCAGTAAAATGTAACTGTGGAAAATACTCCTCCAAATGGCTTATAAAAGATGAAAAAACATATACCTATATTTACTTTAAAAAGGCCAGAACCTCAATGCTTTGCATAACTTAAGAGTTTAGTAATAGACAAAATTATTTTTTAGAATGTTTATTAGAAGTACGTATATGTGTGTGTGTGTGTTCATTCATTTATAGGTCCAGCTTCACAAGAGAATGCAGATAGCCAAAGGACTACAAGGAAAAGAATATGGGAAAGAAAAACTGATAATTCAAATGAGCATTGTGAAACTTTGAGCAATAGATTTGGTAGATATAGAAAAATACCACGCAGAAGTGCTACTGTGGCAGCTAATAAACTAAGAATGATGAGTGATGTGGAAGAAGAATTCTTCAGCTCAGAAAGTGGTGGTACCAGAAGCAAAAACAGAAAACTACCTCATCGCAATGCTTCTGCTGCAGCCAGAAAGTTACTGTTAAAAGATTCTGAAGAGGATAGTTCCATGCATTCTGAAAGTGACAAAGAATTGGAAGAACATTCTGACAGAAAAAAAGTTTCTAAAACTGAATATTTTACTGTTAAAAAAGGGCACAGTAGTGGATCTGAAAGTGGTAATTCAAATTCTGAGAGTGGGATGAAAAAAACACCAAAAAGGTACCCTGTTAAAGATTGTAAAAAACCATTGAGAACTGCTTGCCATGTATCTCCCAAAATGAAACACAGCCCAAAATGTTCAGAAGATGACTCCAAAAACCATATATCAGATGATGAGAGCATTCAGAAAACAGTTCATCGGTTGTCATCTTCATACAAAATGAATGCCAACAGCAGCTCTGAGACAGATTCCGAGCAAGAATATAAAGTTTTACCAAGACATACTTTTACAAGGGCATCATTTCGCTTCAGGAAAGCTAAAATATTGAGTGATTCAGAAGGAGTGCAGTCAGGAAGGGATGATGAGACCCCTTCTTCAAAGATCAGAATCTTTTCTGAAACTACAAAACTTGGCCAAAATGACTCATCTAATTTAGAATCTGGAACTGATAGCAGCCACTCAAGAAAAAGTCAGGAAAGGAAAGGCATCAGAAAAGGTGATGTATTTAAAGGGTGCAATGTTATGCATGCTCCATATTTTTCTTTTAGTGTCATTCTGGATCTGCTGATTTATGTGCAATTTATCCATCTTAATTCATCTTAGTAATACAGCCTTAGTCACATCAAACAAATACTTGTAATATATTGTTTGAGAGGTACATATTCTTTTTTAAAAAAGATAAGCAGTCGAAGTTATTGATGCAGGGTTAGGGTTAGCCTAATTATGACTTTATCCCTCACTTTTTCACCCCATAAAAGGAAGGAAGAGAATGATCCTTTTGTACTCCAGTAACGTGCTTACAGCCCAATCTCTTCAATTACTTCTTTTTCTACATGAGTTACATCGACTTTGCCACGGCCTAATTTGAAGGGAGGCTTGAAGGTAGCAGGAAAATTAAATGTGTATTGAGCATCACAAATGGGAAAGTTGGTGTAATCCTGTGTAGCGCAGTAAGTAATCAAGGAGATTAAGCTGAGAGCAAGTTACTGGAATATACACTGCTCAAAAAAATAAAGGGAACACAAAAATAAGACATCCTAGATCTGAATGAATGAAATATTCTTATTAAATACTTTGTTCATTACATAGTTGAATGTGCTGACAACAAAATCACACAAAAATTATCAATGGAAATCAAATTTAGCAACCCATGGAGGTCTGGATTTGGAGTTACCCTCAAAATTAAAGTGGAAAAAAACACTACAGGCTGATCCAACTTTGATGTAATGTCCTTAAAACAAGTCAAAATGAGGCTCAGTAGTGTGTGTGGCCTCCACGTACCTGTATGACCTCCCTACAACGCCTGGGCATGTTCCTGATGAGGTGGCGGATGGTCTCCTGAGGGATCTCCTCCTACACCTGGACTAAAGCATCCCCCCAACTCCTGGACAGTCTGTGGTGCAACGTGGCGTTGGTGGATGGAGCGAGACATGATATCCCAGATGTGCTCAATTGGATTCAAGTCTGGGGAACGGGCAGGCCAGTCCATAGCATCAATGCCTTCGTCTTGCAGGAACTGCTGACACACCTCATCCAGCCACATGAGGTCTAGCATTGTCGTGCATTAGGAGGAACCCAGGACCAACCGCACCAGCATATGGTCTCACAAGGGGTCTGAGGATCTCATCTTGGTACCTAATGGCAGTCAGGATACCTCTGGCAAGCACATGGAGGACTGTGCAGCCCCCTAAAGAAATGCCACCCCACACCACTACTGACCCACTGCCAAACAGGTCATGCTGGAGGATGTTGCAGGCAGCAGAACATTCTCCACAGTGTCTCCAGACCCTGTCACGTCTGTCACGTGCTCAGTGTGAACCTGCTTTCATCTGTGAAGAGCACAGGGCGCCAGTGGCGAATTTGCCAATCTTGCTGTTCTCTGGCAAATGCCAAACGTCCTGCACAACCCCCACCTGTGGACGTCGGGCCCTCATACCACCCTCATGGAGTCTGTTTCTGACTGTTTGAGCAGCCACATGCACATTTGTGGCCCGCTGGAGGTTATTTTGCAGGGCTCTGGCAGTGCTCTTCCTGTCCCTCCTTGCACAAAGGCGGAGGTAGCAGTCCTGATGCTGGGTTGTTGCCCTGCTACGGCCTCCTCCACATCTCCTGATGTACTGGCCTGTCTCCTGGTAGCGCCTCCATGCTCTGGACACTACACTGACAGACACAACAAACCACAGCTCGTATTGATGTGCCATCCTGGATGAGCTGCACTACTTGAGCCACTTGTGTGGGTTGTAGACTCTGTCTCATACTACCACTAGAGTGAAAGCACCACCAGCATTCAAAAGTGACCAAACCATCAGCCAGAAAGCATAGGAACTGAGAAGTGGTCTGTGGTCACCACCTGCAGAACCACTCCTTTATTGGAGATGTCTTGCTAACTGCCTATGCTTTCCACCTGTTGTCTATTCCATTTGCACAACAGCATGTGAAATTGATTGTCAATCAGTGTTGCTACCTAAGTGGACAGTTTGATTTCACAGAAGTGTGATTGACTTGGAGTTACATTGGGTTGTTTAAGTGTTCCCTTTATTTTTTTGAGCAGTGTAGAAATAAAGCTAAGAAATTGGGCTCAGTAGCAATAGACATGGTACATGTTAAGTACAGTGGAATTTTGGGTCACGAACGCTTCTGACCACAACGAAATTAGGTGAAGACCAAAAATTTCGGAAAATGTTTGCATCTGGTCGTGAATACATCTTCGGGTGGCAACCAAACAGTCATGTCGATTTTCCCTGCCGCGGCGATTTCCCTGCCACACCATTTTTTTTGGTCCGCGCATGCGCAATCAGTCTTGCTTCCGGTCATGACCAAATTGGATTGAGACCAAAGTCCTGGAACAGATTATGGTCGTGACTGGAAAATTGGTTAGAAAACCAATTCTGCAAGAAATAGAATTGACAGGGTAAGCTGAAAGCTCCATCTCCCTTATATCCATTACTTTTATTCAGGCTTCCATGGTTTTTCTTCCTATGAATCTCATTGGCAGCCATGTTTTGATACTGCGCTGAGCATTTCTTCAAATTGCAGTGCTCAAAACCTCAACCTTGATTGTCTACTAAATCTAGTATTTAGTGGTCTGACATATTGAAATGTCATTATACATCTTGTTAGCTTTTGCAGTCAGTTCATGAAACTTTCTGATGTTCATAATAATGATGAGTAAATTTTACCTTAACTTCAAGGATGTCTACTTACCTTTATTATCTTCAACTAGGTTATCTACAGTTGTTAATAAATTGTTTATTTCAACAGTTTTTGTGAGTTTTTAATGCTTCTATATTGTGTATTTTAATGTAATTATTTTGTGTGCCTTTATAGATTCTGTTGCCAAAGCAAATGGGCTCCGCAAATCTACCAGAAAAAGACCATTCCAAAGCGATTGTCAGATAGGAGCTTGTAAATCAGAATACATCTATGGAGAATTGCCCCTTAGAAGCGATGCTGTGACTGTTAATAATTTAAGTCTTGTGAGTGATGAGGAAGATTTTGCCAATTCAGAAACTACTAGAACCTACAGTGACAATAATAGAAAACTGAACTATGACAGTATTGTTTCTGCAAATAGAAAGCAATTAGATAGCTCAGCAGATGGAAGCCAACAGTCTGGTAAAGCAAAAAGGAAACAGTACTGTAGAAGAAAGTGTATTCAGTCTTCTACAGCTGCCAGGATATATGGTAGTGACTCTGAACACAGTTCATATTCTGAAGGTGCTGAAAGAAAAAAAATGCACATTAAAAAAGCCCTTAGGCACAAGCTTAGAACTGCATATGATAAAAGTATAAATTCCAAACTAGACAAAAGTCTAAAAAGCCAACCCCCAAAGCATAGAAGTCCTGATAAACATCCTGTATTTACACATAATACTGTAGTCACTTCTGAATCTGAGGCAGATTCTGAATTAGACCAATATAGTGACAATATTAAAGAGGAGCACATGTTTCAGAAGACTGCAGACTCTTCAGGAAAATCAAAAAATAAATCTGAAATACAGCATAAAGGAAATGGAACAGATTCTCTGTCAAATAGCAAGGAATCTTCAAAAAACTCGAAATCTAAAGCCAGAGTAGATTCCAGTTGTCCTTCTGATTTGGAAATCAAATCTTACAATGCTAGCAACTACAGCGATGTCAAAACACAACCCAAGAAAAAGAAAGAAAAAATAGATGACATTAAGAAAGGTAATTTTTATAATACTCAAATCTTTTCTTTGATAATATTCAAAGTTATGTTTGTTATGTATAAATTATAATGTATATTATATTTATGTGAAATAAATATAGTATTCCTTACATTAAGGATTGCATTCAAGGGATGCATAATTTATTTGTTTTTTGAAAACGCAATTTTACCTACAAATTAGAAGACTGCAGTGTTTTGGGTTCAGATTTCTTGATATTTTACAATATCCTTTTTCGTCTAGAAATTATTAAATATTGTTTAATATGTAACTGTTTTGCTTTAGATAGTTGATATTCTTTAAATTTTTACTTTCCCTTCAATATGTTACTGCTTTTGTATGTTGGGGTTTGTGCTTCTTTTAATTTTTGTGTTTGTTAAAATTAAATTCGTTGGCTGCCCAACTCCAGTGGATTTACAGGAATTCCTCTACTTATGATTACAAATTGAGCCCAAAATTTCCATTGCTAAGCAAGACAGTTATTTAAGTGAGCTTTGTCCCATTTTTATAATCGGGTTAAATTAGTGTCATGCCCCTGGTGGACACTGACTCTGAGGGAGAGGAGGAACAGGGAGTGGAATGTGGCTCTGGAGGTTGTGGAGGAGGCTGGGGAAGGGCAGAGGCTGGCTGAGCAGTCAGAGGAGGACCCAGGCCCATCCCCTATCCATCCTAGAGCACGCAGGGAGGAGAGGATAAGGGAGAGACGTGGTCTCCTCGGGAGGAGAGGGCCTTGATCCTCTTCATGGGCTGCAGGTGTGAGAATTGAATAAGAGTTTGGACATACGTACTGGCAAATGCTGGAAACAAAGCGTGTTTTATTTTGGTCTGAAGTTATCTTGGTTGGCGTCCTTCCAACAAACAAAAGTATTTGGTAAATACTTCTCTTGTTCCATTGTGGAGATTTCGTCATTGTAGTTTGTTTGGTTTTTTATTTCACCTCTATCTGCTCGTTAAATTCGGACTGTATTGCTTTCTTTTGAAGACTATTTTTGAGTACATTTTATCTCCAACTGAGTATTATTGAACAGTGGGGCCAAATTGGAGGCATTAAAGGACATTTATTTACATTTTGGATTTTGTTACATTTGTGTTACACTCTGGGTCATCACAGTTAGTAACATAACCATGTTACTATAACCATAACTATTATTAAGTAAATCGGGCTTTTCATTGATTTTGCTTGTCAAAAGGTAATCACATGACCCTGGGACACTGCAACAGTCATAAATACATGCTGGTTGTCAAGTGTCTGAATTTTGGGAGTGCTACAACGGTCATAAGCCACTTTTTTAGTATCATTGCATTTCAAACAGTTAATGAATGAGTGCTTCTAAGTCGGGCTACTTGTATTTATTTAAAATAAATGAACATTTGCAAAAAAAGTAAGAGCTTATCAAAAAAGACAGTAGTTAAGGATTGTACAATACAAAATGAACATATGATTTTCATATACAAAGCTATGAAATAGGAAGAGCAAAAAATTGCAAACTAAACTGAGGAAAATTTAAAGAAAATGTTTTTATATTAACATTACTGATGAGTACCTGCAGTTCCAAAAATCACTTAGAACAGGGCTGTCAAACTCCTGGGCCACGGGCCAGATGCATCACATGCTTGCCACACCCAATTTAGTGAAGGGGGGAAAAGTCCCGATACATCACGTGATGCCACCCTGACGACATGAGTTTGACACCTCTGACGTAGAAGATTAGCACCAAAAATATCTAAATGATAGTTGAATTTGAGAACTTGATTGTAATTTTCAAAATAGTACAGCATGTTTTCACAGTGAAGGGAGAGGCCAAGCAAAGCTGTTAGGCAGAGTACACAACCAAATGTATAACAATTTGGACTAATTATGATTAAAGTATTATATCATTTGTCTTAACTTGTTTGTTTTAGAAATAACAATATTTAATCTATAAATTCTTTTTTCTACAGAATCAGCTTCACAGTTACTGAACCAAAGTCCAACAGTACTCAGGAACAGAAATACTTACAAAAATTGCACAGAGTTGAATAACATGAATATTAAAACTCTTAATGGAAAGAAAATTCCACGTCGAAGTGCTGCTGTGGCTGCAAGCAAAATAAAACTTATTAGTGATGCAAAGGAAGAATTCTCAAGCTCAGAAGTTGGATATTGTAGAAAAAAGAACAGAACACTTCCATTCCGCAGTGCCTCTGTTACAGCTAGAAAAGTACTGGATGATTTACCTTCACTGTCAGACAGTGGAGCAGAACTGAAAGAAGGTAAGATAAAGGGGAGAAATAATCAGACTTGTTCTTACTCAACTAGGCAATCTAGTAAAGCACTAAAAGCAAGATATTTAGATGCCGAAGAAGAAAATGTGAAGAGAGGAAGAGAGAAGATCAGTCATAGTAATGGCTCAAGACAACATCCTATCAAATCTGTATGTAAAAAAAGTACAATAAAACATTTTGATGAATCTTCCAGCAGCATTACTTCTGAGGAACAAAAAAGTTCAAGTCAAGATACTGTAACAAGTGACTCTGCTGCAGACACTGAACTGGAAAAGGAATATCATTTTACAAATGTGAGGAACACCAGGCACAATGGAGAAAGGGAGAAAATGGGACAAAATATTTCTTTGTTGAAGAATAGACAATTAGGCATTCCAGAGAGCTCAAAATCTGAACCTGATAGAAGTTCCCATTTTTCTTCTGATTCAGAAACTCAAACAGAATCCAAACCCATCAATAAAAGTAGAGGCATAAAAATAACTAAAAATAAGAGGAAAGCCACGCCAGCAAATAAAAATGGCTTTTCTGAATCTTCCAGGATACCTCAGAGAAGGAAACGGCCAAAAGCGAATGAAGAGAATGATTCTGACGAATTGCATTACATAAAATACAAAAGAATAAATCGACGCTCCAAAATCAGAACTAGAAATAGGGGCAGGCAAACTGTAAGGTATGCAGATGATGAAGAGGATTGTGAAACATGAAGATCTAGCCCACTTTCCTTTTATTAGTGATACCACAGTTCGCTGGAACTTCTCTTCCTCTAATTCAGGGAATATATTTATATTTTTCTATGAAAAAGTTAAATGTGGAAGCTCTGTTTTGACAATATGACTTGCACTTGCCTATCTGTGCACATATGCCAAAATGTGCCTCATTATGAAGGCAGAACTGTTGTCTTTACTAATATTTTGTTAGTGTAGTAAGTGACGAGAGGGGATAAACATTAGATAACAGTTATAATGCTGTTTGATTAAATAGTATGGTGCTGCAGATTGAGACTACCTATGTCATACTACATTAGTGTGTTCAGAACCAGATGAATTTGACTACCATGGTGTTTAATATTTAATTGGTCAGTAATGAATAGAATTATCTAGTATATATTGTAAACAAATCTTAATAGTTACTAATTTTAAAGATCAAAAATGTGAAAAGTGGCTACCAAATATTATAGCAACTTGTAAAAATGAGTAGTGCTATTGATTTGAGGAAAAACAGCTTGAACAAATAGATAATAAAAATGCTTATTGATTTTATAAATACGTGGATTAAAATTTGTTGTCATATCCCTTTTAATATATGGCATCCATGCTGTAAATTTAAGATCATTAGGATACAGGTGTTTACTTTTTTTGTGAAAATTTGTGTTTTGTGCTTTTTCTTTAAAATGATTAAAGCTTCTGTTCTGTAGAATACTATATTTAGGGTGTTATTGGTAAAGTTTAATATTTACTTTAGTTCTTCAAATTTTATTATTGATAATTCAGTGCAACTGAACCACTCCACCGCTTGATTTAATTAAATAAAGCACCTTCATGTTGGTGGTGTTTAAGTTGGCATTGTTGAAATAATATAATTACATTTCATGTAGCATATGAAAAATGGGAAGTACATGCTGCTATGTAAGCATATACATGAGATGTTAGTGACTTCCTTTACAAAAGTACTATTAACAACTTTCTTTCCATAGAATAGCATGGTCTTTAAGCCACCTCTTTCTGAGGATGTTCTTGTTGTTCATAGAACACCAGTTTTATTTTTCTCTTTGGGCCTCCACAAATTTTATTTTGAGAACAATTTATTCAGGGTTATTTATATATATTTTGTTCCTTTTCCTTTTGTTTTACTGCTATTTTTATGAAACAAAACCCTGAATGTTGGTTTTGTCTTCCACTTTTTTGATTTCTCAAAATAAAATTATCCAGATAAGATGGTTGTCTACAAATTCTAGTATTCAGAATTCTTTATTTTTGTATGTTAAGTTTAAAATGTGCTTTAGAGAAAAATTGCACATTTCTGAATTTAAAGTGAAGATGAATGTAATAGATTTTATTTAGGAATTTTTAAAAGTGTAATTTTGTTTCTGAAGTAACAAATGATAAAGAGAAATCCCAAAGTTCAGTAATTTATCTGAAGTGCACTGCTCATAAAATGCACTTTCGTTTGCAATTTTGAAATAATCTTGAATTTTAACTGTTTGTGTTCTATATATATTATAGAAAACTAATACAACATTAAATAGTTTCACCCAAAACATTTAAGGTATTAGAATGAATGAATTTTCCCAGTGACATACAATAAATGGAATGTTCTCAAATGACATTATTGTAGTAATGGCTGCAAATTACCTTGAAAAATCAAAGGAGTAGAAGTTCTTTTGTTTCAACTGCTGTTTGCGAACATTAGAAGACAAATCCATGTTGTGGTAACTTTAATGGAATACTAGGTTTGGTTGAATAGTTTCTTTTCACGCCTGCTGTCAGGTTTTTGGAAGTTAACATGTCCTGCACTGCCTGGGTGTAGCCAACTGTGAGACACATAATTCATTGTCACCCTAGACCCTGATTTCTCACCTCCACCCCACCCCCTGGGTGTATCATAATTCATATTCTCCAATGAGACACATCCATAGCCAAGAGTCATCAATCATGTTCAGTTAGAATTGTGCACAGTAGAAACTTCAGTCACCTATCTTTGAAAGCTATTTATGGAAGGCACTTTCAATTTCCAAGCTGCCGCACTGCTCTTTCAAACCCCTTTCCCCCGCCCCTTTCTGTTGGCAATTCTAAAAAGACCATAGAAATATTTTATGAGTTTTTACCTTACATATTACTTTTATGGGCAAAAAGGAAAAAAGATTATTATTTTTGATGTTCACATTTTTAAAGTTTTTTTTTAAACACTATCCATACTTTATCTAAGTAATGCTAAAAAAACAACAACCAACTCTTGGTTGGAAGAAGGCAATTATTTAAGCCTTAGATTAAAAGAGTGAGCTTCCAATGGGAATTTTTGAGTTCTTAGTATACCTGGAAAGCATAAGATTACAGATAGCTATTTTGCAAAAATAACACATAGCAATTAGTTGCTCTACCATTGTGTCTCCCCCACCCGATGTATAATTTATAAAAAGAACAAAATTGGTGGGAAAGGGGGGGAAATGGCAGATGGTTATGTGCAGCAGAAG
Source organism: Notechis scutatus (assembly GCF_049901735.1). Lineage (NCBI taxonomy): Eukaryota > Metazoa > Chordata > Lepidosauria > Squamata > Elapidae > Notechis > Notechis scutatus. Next base: position 54,376,395 of record NC_142013.1, on the reverse strand, counting down.
GTGAGTTGCAAATGTGCAAAGCGCGCACTCACACCAAACTGGTAGGAAAAAGTTTTGAAACCCACCACTGATTTACTTACCTACTTAATTTGTACACAGCTTGATTCAGCAACTCTGCACAGTTCACAGATTAAAAACATAGAAAAATAGCAGTAAAACAAAAGGAAAAGGAACAAAATAAGTCAACGCTGAGCAACAACAACAACACGCTGTTCAGTTATTCTAGCCAAAGACCTATATAAAGAGCCAGGACTTCAACTGAGTTTGTCCAAATTTTGTTCTTAAGTTCCAAAGGGCTGACCCTTCTCTATTTTCATCAGAGGCAGGACTGAGATACATGGCTGAGATACAATATGATACAATATTGTATAATACAATACTGAGATACAATATGCATTGTGAGTGGATTGCAATCCAAAATACAGTGGCAAACAAACTATAGAAAAAATACACCACTTTTTGAAAAAAAAGACTAGGAAATAAAGCACTGTCCTGTCTTCTGGGAGCACTGAAAGGGATACAATCATGTTGATATTACTACATGCTACTACACAGAACATGGAAACAACACATAAATTAACAGGTCCTGTTCCAGGTTTGGTCTGATAGATAACTGCATTTGGGCACAAATATCTAGTAGTGGGCCAGCTCCAAGAATAATTGCATCTTTTCTTTATAGGCTTCCAATGTGGCATGATCCTATGGCCGAAGCAATGTCCCATATGACCTACCTGATAAGGCCAATTTTGCATTTCTTGGCTTAATACACCTGTGTCTTTGTAAATCTCTATGTAAACCATTTATCAAGCTTTAGAAAATTCCAGTATTCTTTTTTTTTTTTTTGTCTATGTTTTATTTGCAATTTTTCTTTAACAATCAAGATAATTTGTGGACAGTGTAATGACTGGGTCAATACATTTTTTACACAGTGCTGACAATAATAATATAATTACTTACATACTTTTTATCTTCTGACTTCTAACCTTAATATACTCATTATAATTTATATATCGATACATATACTATTTTCCCAATTTGTACCCCCCCCCACTTGTTGAGGTTCTTCCTATTCACCTCTTTAAACAATACTATTCTCTATAATACTATATTTAAACATCAATTACATTTCTTCATACAATGTGTTTGTTGACCCCTGTTAAATCATCAATATTTTAGTATTTAAAATATTACTCAAAGTCTACCATGTTTCCAAAATCTCCATTTTCTATAAACACCAATGAAACCATTTATTAATAAAACTCAATTGCTCCTGGGATTATATCTCTGAGTTGTCTGAATTTGTAATCCTAAAAACTATGAGTTCCAATATATTTTTTGTCCATTGTTAATCATGATAGTACATTTAGGTATGCCTAATCAGTCTTCCACCTCCTAATCTGTTTAATATCCGTCTGAAGAGGGACACAGTTATTTTGAAACAGTTTTATGTTTGTATTTGTCAGCATAACTCCTAAGTATTTCACCTTTTTCTCAACCCTAAACCCCAACTTTTTATTCAATATATCAATTATCCTGAGAAGACATATTCTTAATCAACATTGTTGTTTTCTGTTTGTTTATTTTGAAACCTGCCAAAGCCCCAGACTCATTCAGTTTCCTCATCAAATATTCTATATTATTTTTTGGATCCTGTAGAAATATAACCAGTTCATCAGTGAAGGCTCTCTATAAACTTCTTAATATTTATACCCCTTATTTTGTCATCTTGTCTGATATCTTTATTCAAAACTTCCAAAACCAAAATAAACAGCAGAGGGCATCCTTCTCTTGTACCCTTTTGAATTTCACATGAATTAGTTAAATCACTATAACAATTCTTGCATTCTGTGATGTGTAGATCGGTTTAACTCCTTGGATAAAATTCATTCCATGGTCCATTTCTTCCAGCACCTTAAACATAAAGCCCCAATTCAGGTTGTCAAAGGCCTTCTCTGCATCTAAAAAAATTAAGGCAGCCTGTTTTCCATTATGTTATTGTAAATATTCAATAATATTTAGGACAGTCCTCACATTGTCTCTTAGTTGTCTTTTCAGCAGAGAGCCTGCTTGGTCTTCATGTGTATATCTGTAAAATCATCTTTAGTTTTTCTGCCAGAATAGTGGCAGAGTTTATAGTCTTTATTTAACAATGAGATTGGTCTATAGTTCTGTCTTTGTAACATCTTAACTCTCCTTTGGAAGAACACAATATTGGCTTCTTTCCACATCCGGGGTATATTTTCCATTTTAAATACCCATATCATATCAATTCTTGAAAAAGATTTATGTCTTTCAGAGAAGAAGGTATATTCTCTGTCATCTCCATTTTTATATCTCCATGAGTCTATTAATGCTAATTATCCATCATCTCAAAGAAAGTCTTAGGTATTGTATTTTTCAGACTATAAGACACATTCCCCCCCACCAAAAAAGTGGGTTGAAATGTGTATGCGTCTTATAGAGCGACTACGAGCCTGTTTTTGGCTCCCTAAAACCTCTGTGCGTCTCATTTTCAGCTTCCCTGGTGTCCAGAAACACTCTACAGGCCAAAAACAAGCCCATTTTTGGCCTCCCAAACCCTTTGTGCATCCCGTTTTTGCCCTCCCTGCGTCTAGAAGCACTGTACAGGTCAAAAACAGGTCCATTTTTGGTCTGCGGAGTGCTTCTGGATGCCTCCTCCTTGAAAACAGGATGCACAGAGGGTTTGGGAGGGTGCTTCTGGGTGCTGGGAAAGCCGAAAACGGAACGCACAGAGCCCCAAAACTCCCCCCCACTTTGTTTTCCTTCTCTAAACTTAGGTGTGTCTTATGGTCCAGTGCATTTTATAGTCCAAAAAATACAGTAATTTATACTCTGTGAGGGTTTAACCCCTTTGATGGATGTTCTATCCAAAGCTGGTATAGTCACTCCATCCCAATCCCCCAACATGAGCCAGTTTCCATACAAAAAAGGCAGTAACTGATCCATTAAATGGTCAAAAAATTTGCTTCTACCATCATTTGGCCTATAGACACTCACCACTACTGATTTTATCCCATTAAGTTCTATTTCCACTGCTATAAATCTACCATGATCATCTGCTATAAGTAGCTTAGGTTTGAATTGGAATTTTATATAAAAAACTCCATTAATCTTTTTTACATCAGCTGATACAAATTCTTCTAATCGTTTATCTGTCAAATATTTCTTGTCTTGTATGTTTTTCTTGAAGACAGACTATGTCCAAATTAAGTTTTCTCAAATAGTGAAATAATTTTTTATGCTTAGATGTAGCATTTATTCCATTAATATTCCACATGATAGACTTAATCTCCATCTTTAACCACCATAATAGATTCCTGTACAACTAACTTGGCAACATCTTTCTTTCTTTCTTTCTTTCTTTCTTTCTTTCTTTCTTTCTTTCTTTCTTTCTTTCTTTCTTTCTTTCTTTCTTTCTTTCTTTCTTTCTTTCTTTTCTCTGCCACGTCTTCTTCAATGCCAACGTTAGGGTCTTGCTCAACCACTTTTGGGGGTCTTGCTCAACCACTAACTTCTTTTCCATACCTATTTCTCTATATGGATCTGGAATTAACTTATATCTGATTTTAAAAATCCTTAGCTTTCTCTATAGACTTCACCCCAAATCTTTGCTCATGGTAGATAAGTATCACCCCTTCCAATCTATCCCAATGGAATAAAAAAAAATTCCTGCTTCAGGATATCTGTAATCTCAAAATTCTGATTGGAATTTCTTTCAAAACAATAATATCTATATTTTCCATTTTCAACCTTACTTAAATCCAGAACCTGATCCTTTGTTATTTTTCTTGCAAAGTGAACTAGAACATCCCTTGGTAGCTTTCTCGTGGTGGCAAATCTGGAGTTTATTCTATACATCTTATCTAGATCAATTTCTATTTCCCTTTCCCCCTTGTTAGTTAACTGGGCTAGGCCTTCGCCATCTTTGATCTGATATCTTCTTCTGGTATTCCACAAAATCTTAGTTGAAATTCTTTAATCCGAGCTTCCAGATCTCAACTAATTTAGCTTCACACAAGGCATTTGTCTTCTCCAATCCATGCTCCATACAATCTACTCTGGCTTACACCTGTTTCATATCTCCTTTCAGATATTTAATTTCTTCCCAGAGTTCTCTTACAAGCGAGTCAATCTTGGTTTCTAGCTTTAACCTGACATTTTGGATATGGTCTTGCGTTTTTAATAAGTACTCATCCATAAATGGCTTTAAAAATTCTGTATCTCCTGATATTTTATCTTCTTTCTTCTAGACATTCTTTGGTTTTGAAATTGAAACAATTAAACTTTTTAAAATTTAAGTTACAGGTTTACAAAGGTTTGTAGGTTTGAAGCCTGTATTTCACTGGGTTTAATAAGACAAGGAGTATTCTTAAGCAAAATGTTGTAGACTTTTGGCTCCCTCTTTGATTCCCTGTGGTGAATCAACACTATTATCTGAAAGGGCCTCGAAAACAAAATCAAAGCTTTAGAGCAGGGGTCCCCAAACTTGGGACTTTAAGATCTGTGGACAAGTCCACAAGTCTTAAAGTTGCCAAGTTTGGAGAGCTCTGCTTTAGAGCATAAGACCACAAATGACCAATCAAAAATAGTTAAAAATGAAACTGTTCACACTCCTTCACAGCACTCTCCTCATTTTATACAAAAAAAATTCTTATTTAGACTCCAAAAGTCTATGAAGTCAGCTAAAAATATAAAATTCACTGAAAAGCTTAAATGAAGAGTTACAAAAATAGTTCCAGAAATAGTTTCCACATGTTGTAGTTTTAGATTGTATCAGGCTTCTTATTCTGGCTCACCTATCTCAGCTCCTCCTCCTCACCATCTTGAATCACAAAGCCTCAAAAATGACAGAAAGTCCACACAAAAAGGAAACAGCAGGCTACAATTCTTTCAACATGAAAGGTAAATAAGAAAAGAAAAAAAACCTAGTGCCTAAGAAGCGGTTTTATTGTCCATTAGAATGGCTGATCCTTCCACAGTGAACTTGTTTGGTTGCTCTGCCCCAACCATGGACTCACCCGATTACTACTTCTTTTTCTTCAAGAAGCAACCTGAAAGTGACCGGCTTCCTGGGGAGCAAAGGGGTCAATTTCAAAAGCCTCCCCCTATCCCAGGTGTGTGTGTTCTTCTGGCTTAGAAAGCACTGTAGGAACTGTGGAGAGCCTACAGGGGAGCTAAAAGTTCCCTTTGCTGCCAAAGGTGAGGATCCTGCCAGAAGAGGAAAATCCTTAAAAATTCTAAAACAAATGATACTATTTACAATAAAATAGTATAATAATTTGCTCCATGTCAGTCAATTATTTGTTGGAATTGGGACCAGAACAGGCCTCAACTACTAGAGGGTTGGTTTATCTTCGGTGCCTATATCTTCTTGATTTCTTAACAAATAACCTTTTTGATATACAGTACTGGCTTATTCCTTATTCTGTAGTGTAAGTGGCCTGGTTAGAAATCCCTGCCTGTACTGTGAATTATTCTTGATCTACCATAATTGCCTAACCCCCAGTGTCATGGATTTAGAACATTGTGCTATGATAACAATTTCCCACATACATAATAGCAATACCCAGGGGTGGGATTCTACCAGTTCAGGCCTATTCGCTAGAACTGGTTGTTAACATTCTAAGCAATTCGGAGAACTGGTTGTTAGAAGAAATTACTGGCCTAATCCTGTAAGGAAGGCAGGAAGGAAACATTCTGGTGTTGCTTACACAAACTGCCTTTCCGTTAACCTTTATTACATTCTTGGCAGGACTAGACTTCCTGTCTCTGGAACTTCTCTGGAGTGTTTCCCCCCTCCTTTGCTCTTATTTTGCTTGTGTGGAGTGACCATTCAAAGTTACAATGGCACTGAAAAAAGTGACTTATGACCATTTTTCACACTTACAACTGTTGCAGCATCCCCACACTCACGAGAGGCCAGGTGAGGAGATGCGTGCCTCGATGTGAGTGATGTTGAGTTGGCCACGCCCAGCCAAGTAAGCCATGCCCACAGAACACCACAAAGCCATGTCCACCCTGTCACATGACCACCAAGCCGTGCCTACCAAGTAAGCCACGCCCACAGAACCAGTTGTTAAAAAATTTGAATCCCACCCCTGCCAATACCCATACTCTCTAGCACATTGAGGCCTGCATCAGGGTTGTGTTTGACCTCAGGGAGCTGGGGAGTGGGGATGGGTGGGGTGGATGTGGCCCAGGTGGGTGTGGTCAACTCAACATCACTAGCCAAGGCTTCATTTTTGGCCGCAATGGCCTCCTGCAGCCCTCTGCCAGTGAAAACAAAGCCCGGGGAGGCTGCGAATAGAGCCCAGGCCACCAAAAACAGCCTGGGCAGGCCACACACGGCCTCCTCGAGCTCCATTTTTGCTGGCAGGGGCACCACAGGCCAGTCCTTCACTGTTTCCAGGGCAGCCTCACGGGCCAGATCTAAGCACTCTGTGATCCAACCTGTGGGCCTTGAATTTGACATCCCTCCTCTAGTAGATCCCCAGTAATTTTAAGCACTATTGACTCTAAAATAATAGGGCTTGAGGCTGGTCACATGGTACAAACCAACTTTGAACTGAGTTCCTGGAAATTCTGAAACTTCAGCTGGCCTGCCATCTTTCTAATCTGTAGAACAAGGTCTTCAAACTTGGCAAGTTTAAGACTTGTGGACTTCAACTCCCAGAATTTCTGAGCTAACATGACTGGAGGAGGAATTCTGGGAGTTGAAGTCCACAAGCTGTCAAGTTTGAAGACCCCTGCTGTAGAACCTTTCCAGGCTGCTTGAGTTTTGATGCTCCCCAGTCTCCCCAGGATCTAATATCTCAGCTTGCACATCTTCTGCATGCAGATTACATCCGTTCCAAAAGACTTCTCTCTCTCCCAATCAGCTCCAGTAGCCCTCACATCACTGCATGTACACACAAGTTTGAAAATGAAAATTCCATGTTGTGGAATAGTACAATTGTATATGCAGGTATCTAATTGTTGACACATTCTTTAATAAATGTTCTAATTGTGACATTCACATTCTACTGAATTTCTTAAATGAGCCATTTATTTCATGATGATAGGGGCTTATTTGACTTGTTCTATACCATGAGCAGCCTCTTTTACATCACCCTGACAAGAAAATAGGCACTGCATTTTGTTGGGATAGTCAGCAGCCATCTTTTCTTGCCAAAAAATTAAAGTTTAACTTATTCCTAGTATCAGTTTAAGTTAGAGGTACTGTCTTGGGCCATATCATGACATAGTTCATAAGGATGAATATATATATATATATATATATTCATAAAAATGCTGACTATAAAATATAAAAATACTGACTCACCTTACTCAGTATCTTGGGTTGGGTTAGATACTTCCAGGAGGTATATTGTCCCAAATGTTGTTTCCAGGGCTGGAATGGTTCGTTCACGTAGTCCTTGCAGTTCCCTACTTTTTGACAATTACCACTGGATTTTGCATATTTAGTCCCACTGCAGTAAAAATGTTGCTTTACCTTTTCTTTGGTTCAATCCACATCTTTGTGTCTATTGATGTGTTAAGTGTAAAATATGTCTTTAATACTTATTAGACTTATATACCCTTGCACCCTTCCTTGTATCCTTATAGAAGATCATTCTGACACAGTAGTACTTACTTTGAGAAATCTGAAAGCCTTGTAGTAGGAATAGTTGTAGTGCTTTACCTTCTCTTAGATACAGGCTCTCGATGATCTCCTCTCTTCGGTGCCTCTGCATTGCATTGAGAACTGTTCTTGGGAGTTCTGTAGATCCTATTACTTCAAGAGAACCTACTACTGTGTTGTCTAGCTGTCTAATGAAAATCCATTTTTATGGAATTAAATGTAAAATGAAAATTAATAGTAGTTATCTATATGAACTGTGGAATGAAAAACTGGAATGAGTCACTTTGAAGAAACAATGGGTTCAGTAGTTAAGAAATATAAAATGTATTTTTTACTATTTAAAAAAAAATCCAGGAGTGCTGAAACCCACAAGCATTTGGTCTTCCTAGGCTTGAGTTGAAGACTATTCTTCCCCATACAAAAATTTTATTTTACAGCTTGCTGTTTTGTTTATATGAAAGAGTAGGTGTTGATGAGAATTAAAAGAGTTAGAAGGACATGATCTGAGATTTGGGTGGCATGGATATTTGTGGTAATCAAGGGTAATGTGAATTTTAAAAATCACTATGTTAAACAAGTCGTACTGTGAATATGGAATTGATACGAACTAGATTGTGTCCCAAAACAGTAGCCCTCAGCACAAAAAGCATTTTGTAGACAAATAATAGGCAAACTAATGGCTAATTTTTCACAAGATACTACAATCTGTCAAGGGAAACGTAAAATACTGTACAATAAAAAGAACTGGTGGCAGAGGAATATAGTTGTCCATGGTTCTCTTATTTACAATTATTAAATTTAAAATAGACAAAATAATTTATGGTTTTGAACATTGTAAGACTGAGGTTGAAAGAGTACAAATAATGAACAATTGCTAAAAGGTATAAAATTTTATTGAAATTTTGAAAAAAACAATAAAAATGTATGAGAAAACAGGTAAAAAATTTTGGTTATAATATACATATGGAACAATGAGAAAATAAGTGGATGAAAGGATTAAAATTTTGACTATGTTATAATTTTAAAGAGAATTTTTATAAAATTATGTATCCTTGGTATATCACCAGAGAAATTCTCTAGAATATATAAAGACACTTCAAATGTATGTTGTTAACAACAAAATGAACTGTCATTTTTTCATGTTTGGTGAACATGTAAAAAGTTAGAAAATGTTGGATTCAAATATATACACTGATTCAGAAGAGTTTAAAGATTAATATACAATTAGAACTAGAGGTTTGTTTTTGTACATAATAACTGCATGTACAAGATTCTACTCCATTTCACTTTTTTTTCTTTTTTGAAGCAAATAATCATTACTCCATCGAAAAAGCAAAGAATACATTATGTTAAACTCTAGATTTTCTACTGCAAATATTGTGATAGATTTTTGGATACAAACACAAGAGGGCAATATTGTTTAAGATAAGTTATTTCCCCACCCCCACCCCCAGCTTGTGGGAAACGCAATAGGAAATCCATTTTATATGTTTGTTCCTATTTGGTATTTTTTTGCAGGCAGTAGTAAGAGATAACCACTTTGAATATGCACCTGTAAATAATTTATAAACTCTTCAAACCACATGGACAACTTTGTAAAATTTTGTCTTCCTTTCTGTTTTATTTTGAATAGCATCTGCGAGGTAAATTTATAAAGATCTTTCTCCGAACTAATTTAATGTTGTAAGGTCTTTATCTCCATCAATTATAAGACCTGACAGTGTCTTCTGTGCCTTTATTTTTTTTTTGTACACTCTGGATCAGTCTTTACCAATCTGAGAATCCTTTAACTGCTTGGATTTCCCCAGAGAGCAAAAGCTGTGCTAAAATCTTCTCACACACTTCTTCCTTTTGTTTTTCCCTGTGCAACTTATAGGGCGACACATACATTTTGGGACAATATTCTCAAAGAATTATCCCAGTCCCTTCACAACTTCTGCTTCACCAGACAATAAAAAACTTTTCCATCATCTTTCTTGATGCTAAGGTAGAATTATTTCTCCAGCTAAGATTGCCACAGAACTTTTTAATACTGATGGCAGGTATGAGCAAAAGGCACAGATGCATTACATTCTTGGATCACTTTTTGTGCAGCATTCTAGGGTGCTGTATAAATCTTAAAGACTACAAAAAAGGGAAATTGGGAATATTTTCCTTTTTTTTACCAGAGGTCCTATGTACTGGTAGTGTATGCTGAGATCATTTGCTGCTAGTACTGAATCACGCAATTGCCCACAAACATGCATTGAGAAACAAGAGAAATAGTTAATTTTGAGCATGGCAATTTTATATTTTTCATATGGAAACAGTGCATTGTTCTCTTAGATAGAGATGCTTTCAGACACAAACTGAAGTGACATAATGCATGTTATTTTCTTTAGGATTGTCATTGTCATTGAATCCTAGAGCATTCAATTGTAATGTTGGTAAAATGGGTCAATTCTCAGTGTAAGGCAATTCCTCCCTCCCTCCCTTCCTTCTTCCCTCCCTCTCTCTGCCAAGCAATCAAATGAAGATGTGTTAACTGAAATGTGTGTGAAGTTTTGCTAGTCTCCAAGACCATCTTTTTTGATATTCAGTGGTTACCTGCCTTTGCTAGTTTCAGTGCATTGATTTGATGCTATTTGATTATGTATTTGTTTTAAGGTTAACTGTTCCAACTCTTCATTGGGGCTGTTGGTCAGTCATTATGCTCTTGATCTGTTCCAGTTCTAGAAAACTGGAATATCTGTTTTCCATTTGTATCTATTGTAGCATTTTCAAGATAGTGACTGAGTTCTCCATATGGCTTCCAGATGGAAGCTTACTGGTTTTGTTAGCCACCTTCGAAGCAGCCTGTCAGCCAGGTCCCTTCTCAGAAACAAATAAATTGTCTAGTGTCTACAGCATTTCCTTTCAGGCTGCACTCTCCACTTTAAACTTGGCTAGGTTTCAGAGCAATCAAAACCCAATCAGCCATTGTGTTAACTCCAAATGTTATATTTCCATATTACTCTATGCAGAGGAAGTTGAAAAAAAAACTAATCTTAAACTGTATTCAAAGTGATGCACCAAAGATCTTGCAGGTTTTCATCTGAACAGAAGTCATTGGTCAGATCATGGGTTTTGTGGCATAAAAGTTGTGAGCTAAATATTGCAATTATGTTAAGAGAAGTAAATCATAGTATAATGTGAATTGAGTCAAAAATAAATTGCAGCTTGCTGGGCATGGCAGAAAAAACAGTTCCCATAATGAATGTTAATTATTGGAATTCATCTTACATACTGTATTAAAAAGTTATTAGGATCAAAAATTTCCTTCTCCCAAAAACAGGTAACTGGCACCTTCCAGATTTGTTCAGCACACCTGCTTTCATTGGGAGAGTGAGTTAATAGGTAACTTGTTAATAAATTATTATAGTCCATCTTTTCTAATTTATAGTCAACTGTAAAGTCTGTTCACTGAGCTTAATATTAATTTAGTTCCTTAGATATATAAAATGGCTGCAGTAAAATGGTAATTACCAAACAGATTTGAAGGATCTCAAGTTACTTGGCTCCGTGTCTACTTTAAAATACAGTATATTGATCAGGCAAGCTTTTTTGTGTCTCTTGGTTCTAGGACAATCCATTAGTTTCAATAACTTTGTGTTTTTTTGTATTAAACCTTTAAAAGTCCACGTAACTGACTTTTGGGGGAGGGGGGCTTCAATATGAATACTAAAGAAGAATAAAGCATTATCTTTAATAAATAAAGCTTACATAAATGTACCTCTGTTTTGATTTGATGACAAAAGAGTGCTCAACTTCCAATACTTTTTTAAAAAAAATGTTAACTAAAATATTATCTGAAAAATATCTTAATAGTGAGAAAAGCTAACATCCTCTCCTCAAACTTTCTTTTCACATGAGCTCTTATTTACTAAACTATATTTCACATACTGTGGTTCATAAAATTACCACTAATTATGTCCAAACAGTCTTGCAACATACAATGTATTTTATAACTTATTAGGGCCAATAAAAATAATATGATCATGGAGAAGGCAGCTGACATCACGGTGAAGCGATGTGGATGAGAAGTAGCTCCGCAAAGTCCCACTGATTTCTTCAGTCTGGAGGCTCTACAAGGCCGAAAGTCACCCTGTAGGGGTGATGAAGATAGAGGGGATGCTTCGGTAATCACGAGGAGAGCACAGTCTCCTCATTTGACTCAAAGAAAGCCCCTTGAACCGCAGAAGAGAAGACAGCCATTATGGCTGAACTGAAGACGTGATGACAGCTGAAACAGAAGAGAAGAAAGGAAAGCTCCTGTAACAGTGTGCTCGGTCTGAGTAAGAACTTTTCTAACTTTTGCTGTGGAATTTTCCCTAAAGTACCCCCTTTGGAAAGTGGGACTCAACGGAGGTAAATAGCGGCAACTAAGACATGGAGCTACTGTCAGATTTGGAAAAGAAAGAAAAGAAACTGTAGACAGAAGTAATTTTAAAGATAAAGGACAGACTGGATTGGTTAGTTTTTTAAAATTTAAATTGTTTCAAAATTTTGGATTATACTTTTATTACCACCTTGATTTGAAGGACTTTGGGAAATTATTGGAAAATATTTTTGGAGACATTTTATTTGCAGCAAAAGTGGAGAAAAAGAGTAACAGTGACACCTGCTGGCAGAGGAAGGCAATATAGAGCTGGAAGAAGTGAAAGTTGTTATGACCAGGGCAGATTAGCTGCAATACACCAAACAACACCTGCAAACTGATTATACTTGGTGCTTGGAGACAGACTGTGAAAATATTCAACTGTTAGAACCTTGAGGATTATAAACATTTTGGACAGCGTGAGTGTGTGGAACAAAATGGAGAATGGAAATGAAGTGGAGATTGTTAAGAGACTATTTAATGGAGTGATTATGTGAACTGTGAATTGGCTGTCTTGGTGTGATATACCTGGGACATTGGGATTTTGACAGATTACTGAATAAAAATTTAAATTTATTAAAATAAGGCAAAATGGGACAGCAGGGGAAAATAAATGTCTTACTAAAAGAAATATTATTGATGCTCCAAGGTATGCAGGGAATGATGACAAGGAACCATAAGGAGATAAAAGAATTGATACATGCCATAGTTGCGAGACCAGCAAACTATGAGCAAAACACACTGAACAATAAACATGAAATTCAGAAAGGAGAGGAGAAAATAGAAAAAAACAGAGGAAAGGACAGGGGAGGGGAAACGACAAATGATACAAAAAGATAAAAAAATAATAGATAGTAAAAGCGGAAATAGAAATGGTAAATTACACTTTAAGAGATCAAAAGTTAGAAGGGGATACACAGAAAGACACCCCTGAAGTGAGGAAAAGATCATTGAAAGGTGCATTGAAGGCTCAAAAGAGTGAAGAAGCGGCAGAGGTAGAAGAAATAATTAGATCAAACACAAACAAGACAAGAAGATACAAGATCTCAAGAGAGGAGTATGGGAGATATGCCAAGAAGTCAATAATAGTTGAGATATTAAAATGAACAAGAGATGCGGGATAAATGCAGAATACTGTTTAACACAGGAGTTGTACTATTAAGAATTAGTATGAAGATAGAAATTAGAAATGGGGAAATATTACTTTTTTATTTGGAGACTAATGGTTATAAATGTGATGTTTATAATGTTTGAATTATTAGCTGATTATAGATAAAATTAAACAGAGGGCTTAATTATTATAAAAAAATTAATAAGGATAAGTGAAGATGAAGGTGAATAGGTATTGAGAATAATAGTCATAACTATTGTGTGTATAAGATTTATTATCTGTACTTTATAGAGATTGTAGAGATTGTACCCAGGGTCCCAGATGGTATACTGCTATTGTGAATATAGAAATTTTATACATAACTAAGAAAATTGTACAATAAAAATAATAATAATAAAATAATATGATCATAAAGATAAGTTACATTTCAGAAGGAAGCGAGTCATACGCAAAATTGCTGTATACTGTTCCTTAGTTGGACCTAGGGATTTAAAAATTCAACTTCGTTTGTGATTTAATATTATCTATAATTTTTCATTCAGAATAAATACTCATCCCTATGAAAACTTATTTCTGGCTTAAAACAGCTTGGGCTCCACTGGAACTTACACCAATGCTTTTAAGTGTTATCTCTAGTTTGTACACAATGTAGGTGCCTTTGGGTGAAGCATCTACACTGGTAATAACAGGGTATCCTCATATTTAGGTTTTATCCTAACCCAGAAGTGGAAAACAACAATGCTGTAATTGCCAGGGACCATTGAAACCCTCCTGGAAGAAACAGCCAATAGAAATGAGCTCATAATTTTCTGAGAAATTATTTCATCATTATATTATAATTATTATATTATTGTTGTTACTATATTTTCATGTTTATTCATAAGAATGTGTGGCTGAAGTGCCTTATTACATCAAAAGGTCTTCCAGGTAGCAATTCATTTCCAAAATAAAGTATATTTTTAGCTTTTAGCAGTAAATGCATTGTGAAGGATGCACAGGAAATAGAAAAGATAAAACAAGGTGTGAAGTAAGGAACGGCTTACCAAACATAATTGAGCTAAATGGAGAGAAACATTAAAGCTCATCTGAAATAACTGCATTCCCTTTTAAATTATGATATAGGTTTAATACTATCAGCTACTGTACTATGTATCTTAGAAACCAGAGACATTACATCATGCTACATTGGCTGTAAATCCAGCAGAGTAACCCAAAGAAATAGCATTAGTTGACAGGAGCCTGGCAGTCTTAACATTGGTAATAAATCACTTGGCAAGAAGTGTTGGGTTGCCTTTGCCAATTGTTCTGGCTGTGTACAGTTCAATTCAAGCCAAACCCTGCTCTGTGTGACAGAGAAAACTATCAATAAAGCATCACTCTGCTACATGCTGAGGAAAATACTGATGTGATATCTACAAAGTATAAAGCATCCAGTTTATCCCAATAAACCACACCATTAATACACCCCGAGAAATCAGCATGGAAGCCTCTCTACAAGGTCTACATTTTCAAACATGTGCTTGGACTGCTGTAGCCTAATCTGACCAATTATGGATGCATAATCTTATCTGGTGTGACCTAAATATATCGCAGTTCCTCCCAATTTGATACTTTCCAGATGCATTGAGCTACAACTCCTAGAACTCCCAGCCAGTTTCCCCTGGCTGTCTGAATGTTCTCTACTGAAGTTGCAAACTATTTTTTGAGCAGAAAGTTAACATATCAGGAAAATTCGGGGTATAATATTTGACATACTATCCTATTTTCTACAAACAAGAAATGTATTATATCAGATAAGTTTCATAGATACAAACCACTACCTCAATTAACAAACATACAAGCATTGCAAGAGGTTCTCAAACCCTAGTATACACATCTAAATTCAGCTTTTTTTTTCTCTCCCTTTGTTCTCTCCCTTGAAAGTGTAATGTCATTTGTTATTTCATATCTCTCATTTAAACTGCACCACGGATTTACCAAGTATAGCATTAAAGTTGACATAATTTGTGCAGTCTACTAAAAAGTGAATTACTTTACTGTTGAAACTTAAAAGTGTAAGCTAAGAACATACCAATGAGCACCTCTATTATTTACCTACTCCTGGAACAGTGTTTGCCAGCTAAGAATCTGACTGAGTATATTATTGTCAGTTCTATTTTTGTATTATCAAGTAGAATGTTAATCTACCACTATGAATATCAATCTGTAATTTATCTGTCTGAATTTTGGAGCAGAGATTTAAATTTTGAATATTTTACAAAAAACAAAATCCAGGGTTTCCAAACATTAAGTTAGTGAATTTGGAAAAAGAGGTGGATGGAATTTGAGGTATTTGATGCTAAACACCTCAATAATTTTCCAAATATTCTCTTGTGACTAGAAATGATTTTCATGCTCTAAAATATATTGATCACAGTAAATGGGTGACTGCAGCTCAACTTTGCATTAACACACCTGCAATGTTGCCTACAACAATAATGTATTCTAAATTATAGGCAATTCTGTGCAAGTGATATCCTCTTACCTTTCTCCTTCCTGTTGTTTAGTACCTCCTTGGAATCAGAGATCAATACGACTCAAAACAGAACAATTCACTGAGCAGTATTGACAGATATTCTTGATGAATGTATCTTTGATGTACACTGAGAGCATTTGCACAAAGACAAATTTCCTTGTGTGCCCAATCACATTTGGCCAATAAAGAATTCTATTCTATTCTAAAAAAAGCATAATAGGTAACTGCCTGGTAACTTATGAATTTAGGAACAATGCTTCATTTTTGCAAATAAAGTGGCAGTATTGCGGTCCACCACACACACAGAGAAACTCAGCAAATTATTACTTATAGATGAATATCAGTTCATATTTCATATCCATGGTTAGTCCTCTGAAGAGGATGGGAATTGAAATCCAACACATTGAGATGATTGCATATATCACAACAATAAAAGGCTTGTTCTTAATTTAGCTTTTCCTTCTTCTATTAAGAGCCTTGATTCTCAACAATAAAATGCCTTGTCAAGAACCAGGCATGGAAAGTAGGTAGCCTGATTATTTGTCATATACAATTTCAGTTTATTGAAGAGTTTTAAAATTACACCTCTAGTGCTTTTGGAGCAGTTTCCATCAAGAGGAGAGAAAAATAACAATTGAACCAGGCAACTGGAAACAATCAGCAAGGTTGCAAGCCACATAAGCAGTAGCAGGAAAAAAAAAACCTCTGGGACAGTTACAGTTACAGTCTAACTATAGTCTAAAACTGGAGTAAAAGATGCTTCTCTAGACCCATGTTGGCGAACCTATGCCACGCATGCTGGAAGTGGCATGCAGAGCCATTTTCCCCAGCACGCAAGAGGTCACCTGGAAAAGTCCCACCTGTGCATGCCCGCACGCCGCCACCCGACAGCTGATTTTCGGGTATCTGGCACTCATGCACAGGGGGTGGAGGGGTGTGTGCGGGAGATGCATGTGCATGCACAGCTGCACTGCATGTGAGGGGGAATCACGCATGCATGCACAAAGACACATGGTGTGCAAGGATGGAATTGCGCATGCATAGGTGCACAAGGGGGAATCGTGCATGCATGCACAGAGACACGTGGCGTGCAAGCATGCAAGGAGTCACGCATGCATGTGCAGATGCACGGTGTGCGAGGGAGGTTGCGCGCATGCATGCGCAGGGGGCATGGGGGGGCAGCAAGCAAGCACGTGTACAATTATCGGCACAGGAGCCGAAAAAGGTTAGCCACCACTGCCCTCAACAATGCTTAATATCCTCTATTATTGTTGTTTCACTATCCTTATGCCTTCTTAGGGAGAACATAGCAGAGTAGATCCATTAAATTCACACTATAGCAAATGTTTCTGAAAATATCCGAAATTTTAGAAGAACAAGGAAGTGTTAAGCTTTTCCCCTAGGAGCCATTTCCTTGTTATATTTTGTTCTTAAGAATTATTTTCCAAGCAACTGAAGGGTAGTATGTTATATGCACCTTTAGTGATTTATGTGAAAAAAGCAGGATATAAGCCAGGGGTGGGATTCAAATTTTTAACAACCGGTTCTGTGGGCGTGGGTTAGGTGCTGGGCGTGGCTTGGTGGTGGTGTGACTGGGTGGACATGGCTTGGTGGTCATGTTATTAGCTGGGTGTGGCCAATTCAATATCACTCACATCGAGGCACGCATCTCCTTGCCTGGCCTCTCATGACTGTGGGGATGCTGCAACAGTTGTAAGTGTGAAAAATGGTCATACGTCACTTTTTCCAGTGCCATTATAACTTTGAATGGTCACTCCACACAAGCAAAGTACCAGCAAAAGAGGGGAAACAAACTCCAGAGAAGTTCCTGAGACAGGAAGTCTAGTCCTGCCAAGAATGTAAATAAGGGTTAATGGAGAGGCAGTTTCTGTAAGCAACACCAGAATGTTTCCTTCCTGCCTTCCTTACAGGATTAGGCCAATAATTTCTTCTAACAACCCATTCTCTGAACTGCTTAGAATGTTAACAACCGGTTCTAGCGAATAGGTGAAAACTGGTAGAATCCCACCAGTGATATAAGCTGAAGTAATAATGCCTCTTAATAATTTAATTTAACCATAAAGATGAGCATGAAAGTGGATATGAATGTTGATAATTGTAGACAAGTGCGGTTAACATCAGCTTCACAAAATAAATAATTTACAGATAAAACTCATATTTTTTCAATAATAAACATTTGATGTGATATAAATAATGTCACATATGACAACCCATGATTTAATAATTTTAGTGAAGAATAAGATGTTGGAAAGACAGTTTTGCCAAAATAATTTTGCAAGTGTGGATATCATTTGGATTTTTGTTACAAGGGAAATTGTTGAAAAGCTTCAGTAAAATATATTTTGATGGGATGGTATAGAAGAATTCTGTGTTTAGCTCTGTGCTAGACCTTTTGCAGATGGTAGACAGCTTAATTATTGTGGTAAACGTCTCTCACATTTTTGGAAAACTTTGTGTGTAATAATACAAATTACTGAACTTGACAAAAATAAGCTTCAAGTTGTACAATTTCGCAGGGACTCTGCAGAATTACAACAGAGTTGCTTGGACTTCAAAAGTGTATTATAAATACTTTCTTCATTTTCTTTCCCCTACTTGACCTATTTGAATTCCACAATGATTTGGCATATATTATTTATAACAGAAAGGGACAGAGGCATGAAATTAGACAACATGATTAAAATAAGTAAATAGGTCTATAATAGGTCCCCACACTGAAAATCTTCTAGGAAAAATGTGACATAGGTGACAGCTACACAAATTAACTGGAGAAAACACTTTGGGATAGTTTTAGCCTATTATAAAACTTATGAGGAGGAGCATAGCATAAAGAAAATCTCTCATAATGTCATCTTTGTATGCTGAATCATGCTGTAAAGTTGTGATCACACCAAGTATTTCTCTGTATTCTTAATGTACTTTAATGAGTGTTTATACACATAAACACTTACAAACCTAAACGAACTGCCCTATTACAAGAAACCTAGTTGATGAATCTTCTGTCACTTCATAAGAAAATGTAATAACATTTTAGGAAGTCATGACTCTGTGGGAAGGTAAAATCATAGATTTGGAAGGAGACGTACAGATCATGAAGCTCAACCCCTTGCATAGTGCAGGAATCCAGTTAAAATCATCCCAGAGTGATGTCTTGTTCACCATTTGCTTGAAGACATCCAGAGATAGAGTGCCCACACCTGCCTTGACTCTTTCTCTAAATCTTCCTAATGAAAGCTTTCCCTGGAGAAATTCTTGTTGTTTCTCCAAAGAAAACTTTAACCTTAGACTGTCTACTATTGACCTCACCCCTTTCCTAAGAGGTCTGTAGGGGGCGTGCATAAGCGCACCAACGTGCCTACCGTCCCTGTCCTATTGTTTCTCTTATTCTTTTATTTTTCTTATATGTACCCATTTCATGTATTCACAACTATGTATACACTTATACTTATTATTTTGTAAACAATTGGCAAATCAAATAAATAAATAAATAAATAAATAAATAAATAAATAAATAAATAAATAAATACATTGGTGACCATCTATTTCCCATGTGATCTCATGAAAGCAGACCTTTGCCATGAAAATTCTTCTTGGTGAATCTCTTAAATCGCATATGACTTGCCAAGAAGCAAACTGGAAAACAGAACTGTGGCTTTGTAAGAAGATAAAAAGTTCTTCTCTGAATTACATTTGTTATTTAGGAGCACTGCTTCTCTATGTGTATTATTAACCTACTTGGGTTGTTTTTATTTTTCTCTTGCAAAAAACTTATAAAGAATCCTTTGATGATGTCTTAAGGACTAATAGTTTGATTGTGGCATTTTGGCTAAGACAAACTTCCCCAACTTTGCTCCCTGGCATAATTCAAATTCCATAGCAGATGTAATATTATTTCTGGAAATGAACAGTAGCTTTGGTCATGTAATTCATCTAAGTAAAATCAAGTAATGTTCTGTTGGAAGTTAAAACCACCCCTCTCCTAGAAAAATGAAATATTTTAGGATATACTAAAAAGGCAGGATATTTCCCCTAAAAAAGAAGTAGAAACTCAGAGAGGCAGAAACTCAGCCCCCATTCCTTTGTTAATGGGCCATTAAGGCCTGGGGCAGTATATTCTACATAACAAAGATCTACCTCTTTCAGGCAGAGCCATTTCATTGCCCTTCATTGCACCACCCACCAAGTTTCAACCAAACTTAACACACAGACAACCTACAAAGTTACCCCTCATGACCCCATGGGAGTCTAACAACCAATCAGTTCTTGCCACAGGAACAGAAAGCAAGTTCAAAGCCCAACAGAGGATATATATCTCACTCTCCACTCCATGTGATCTGCTACCCAGAATCACATGTGCTTGGTGGTTCTGCTGCACCATTAAACCTTCTTTCCAAGCAATCTCCATGTTTCCAGTGTCTTTTTCCCCACTTGGAACTGAACCCATATGGACATTTCTTCCAACAGTTCTATCAAAGTAAGTCTAAAGTCTGTTTTGGGTCAGTGTAATTACAGCAGCTACTTTCATAAGCTAATCTGTGCTACTATAATTACCTCTCCATCATAATTGGGTTAGAAAAAAACCTAGAGTGAATAAAAATAATAATATTCATACATTAAGCTTAATTGTCAACATGGAATGACTGTTAGAGCTAATCTTCTGTAACTTTTGCTATTTAAGGGACATTAAGGGGTATTTTTAATCTTATATAATGTTTCCATTTGTTTAGTTGCATTGCATTCCTCATCAGAGCTCAAAGGCCACAAAATAATATAAAAAGGTCCACTAGAATATTCCTTTAAAATAGATTGACAGTCAGTTAGACTAAATTATAGTAAGTCCCAACTCCCCTGCTGATTTAAATAAACCGCAAAAGTGAAAATGGAAACAATGCAATCTTTCCAAAAGACTTGTGTTTTCAAACCTGCAATAACTATGAAAAATGATCTTCCCTGGGCTTGAGTTTTGGAAGGCAATCTTTGCTTCTGTATGTTAGAGCGAAATCATATTTGGGATTTCTAAATTTTAATATAGATGAATTAGCCAAGGGAACTTCCGCAGTCTAGCATTTCCACTTCCTAATCTGTTAGAAAATAATTTCTGACTGGCCTGCAAATTTCTTCATTTCTCCAAACGACAAACCATTGAGAACTCCCAGAAACATCCACCCAGCTGATCAACAAGATAAAAGAATATCATTTAGTCAATATCATTCCCTGAACCACTGCTGATACTTTTGTAGCTAAAAACAAAAACAAAATCCAAACGAACAATCCCCATCCAGTTAAAACACATAAAATCAACTGCTAGTTCAATCACTGCTAGTTTCATTATATGTTTTGAGCTTATGTCTAGTAATTAACATGCACATGCACAACTCAGTAGTTACTTTAAGGGGAAGCTTAGGGGCTACAAAATGCTATTTTCTTGCTTCAAATGTTCTTGTAAATTGTCATGATGATAGCATTATAAACATTTTGCAAGTAGGTACTTTTCGCATCTTGCTGCAATGATTCAAGTGGGTCAGCGGTTCTCAGAATAACAATTACAGATTGATTCCCGGAAAAGGATACAGAAGCTCTACTATGATGATAGTAAAGGAAATAATGGTTAACCTGAGTTCAGATATCAGCATAAGACAATAAAAATAATTGTTTGATTACAAATAGTCATTAACTTACAGCGATTCATTTAGTGACCATTCAAAGTTACCAGGGCACTGAAAAAAGTGACTTATCCTCAGTTTTCACACTTATGACTGTTGCAGCATCCCTAGGGTCACATGATCAAAATTCAGATGCTTGGCAACCGGTTCATATTTATGATGGTTGCAGTGTCCCAGGGCCATGCGAACAGCTTTTGCAACCTTCTGACAAGCAGAATCAATGGGAAATCCAGATTCACCGAACAACCCATATTCCTAACTTTAAAAATGCAATGATTCGCTTAATAACTGTGGCAAGAAAAGTCATAAAATGGACAAAACTCACTTGAGGACTACCTGTACTGCAAAAAGAAAAATCAACTCTATTTCAATTTTTTTTAAAAAAGCAGAAATAAGCTAACTGAGCAGCTGAAACTGATAGTGAGCAGATCCCAAACTGCTTCTGGACTGCCGGAAAAACTTTCTTTGCACCACTAGCATTTCATCTGAGTTTCATTCTTAGGAATATTGTATTCACTGAAGCATTTTCCTTGTTCTGGATACTCAGGTAGCTACAGTTTAATTGGACCACCCTTCAGCTTTAGGCTCAGTGCAACTGAAGTTCTCTGATACCACTAGATGGTGATTGTACTCTGTATTAGTGACTGTATTTCATTCTGCCTAATTTGCTTCAACTTTTCATTCTATAACATGACTCTCAAAACCAAATTAGCAAATATACCATGTATATTTCAACACATGTATATGGATATTGAAGTTGTATCTAGATCCAATAAATATAGAAAAAGGTGTCAGACAGGGCTGCCCTCTCTCACCTCTTCTTTTCATTTTTGCCCTAGAATCACTCTTAACACGGGTTAGACAAAATTCTGAAATTAGAGGAGTGAGGGTCAAATCAGAAGAATATAAACTACAAGCGTTTGCTGACGATATGGTTTTCTTTTTGGAGGAACCCATGGAAAAAGGTTATAATCTAATAAAAGAATTAGAACAATTTGGCACAGTGGCAGGATTAAAAATTAATAGAAAAAAGACGAAATTAATGACCAAAAATTTAACAGAAAACCAGAAGGAAGAATTAGAAACAATGATGGGATACAGGTAACAAAAAGGGTCAAATATTTAGGAATATGGTTAACACCACAAGGTAAATCACTCAAAGAGAACAATTATGATAAACTACTTCAACAAACAAAGAAAGATTTAGAATCCTGGAATAAGTTGCAGCTTTCCTTATTGGGCAGGATTGCCTCGATTAAAATGAATATATTACCAAAATTTCTTTATTTATTCCAGACAATCCCAATTAAGTTGTCAAAAATATTTTTTGAAGAATTAAATAAGATCACACTTAAATTTATTTGGCAGGGGAAAAAACCCAGGATCAATGTAAAGGCCTTACAAGATGCGAAAAGTAGAGGGGGTCTAACCCTTCCAAATTGGGAATTATATTATTCGGCAGCTATCTTATTATGGATAAAAGACTGGGTGAACTTACTTAACAAAAGAATTTTAGCATTAGAAGGGCATGACCTCCAGAGAGGGTGGCATGCCTTCTTATGGGAAGTGGGGAAATCCAAGCAGTCTTACTTTCATAGACACCTCATTAGGGACTCATTATTAATTAATTGGAAAAAAATATGCAAAAAACACTATCTAAAAATTCCGATCTGGCTATCAACAATGGAGGCAATGGTACATCCCAATAATTTGGACATAACAAAAATGATTAAATATAAAGATTTATTAGATCCGCAAGGGAAATTAAAAACTCGACAAGAACTACAGGAACAGGGATTTAAAATTGATCAGTGGTTATATATACAAATCCATAGCAGATACAAACAAGATATAAAAGACTTTGGAATTTATAACAAACTGCAGTATTTAGATAAAATTTTACTAGGATCAAACAAAAAGAACATATCCAAATTCTATAAATACTTACTGGAAGTAGAATTAGAACAAGAGATAGTCAAAGGGAACATGATAGCCTGGAGCAGGAATGTCGGAAGAAGTATTACATTATCAGAATGGGAAAAGATTTGGAACAGAATTATTAAGATTACAAAATCGGCAGCATATAAAGAAAATACATACAAAATGTTTTATAGATGGCACTTGCCCCCTTCGAGGTTGGCGAAAATGAACCCAAACACGAGTCCAAAATGCTGGAAATGTAAAAGCATAGAAGGAACCTACTTTCATATGTGGTGGTCTTGCAAAGAAACCCAGAAATATTGGCAAAAAATCAGAAAATGGTTGGAGGAGATAACCAAAGAACAAATTGAATACAAACCAGAGTTCTTCCTACTAGGGATCTCTGATAAACATTTACCCAAAAAGATGAAATATGTAACAAGTCATATCCTAACTGCAGCCAGATTAGCGTTTGCCCAGTGTTGGAAATCACCCTATGCACCTACAGAACAAATGGTCATCCAGAAAATATGTGATTGTGCAGAAATGGATAAATTAACTATAGCACTTTAAAACAAAGAGGCTTCAACATTTTACGATAATTGGAACTCTTGGTATAATTGGTTAGTCCAGAGATAAACTGCTTAATGGACAATGGGTAATTTAAGCATAGATATCGATAAGATGTGTGTATTCAAATTAAGGTAGGAGAATTGGATCTTGCAGACTGTCAAAAAGGATATTGTCTGTTTTTAAACGGATCTTTTTTTTTCTTTTTTCTCTTTCTCTTCCTTTGTTTCTTTCTTTCTTTTACATCTCCTCTTCTCTTTTCTTTCCAGTTTGTAAGACCGAGTGTTCTTTTTTTGTTTTTTTCCCTTTTGTGCATGTAATGTCGATATGTTTTTAATTGTAAATTTAATAAAATTTATTTAAAAAAAAAAAAGAAGTTGTATCTAGCACTAAAACTATTACATTGTAAATTTCTCTAAAATGTTATTAAACACAGTAATCTCATGAGTTTATGCCTAATTGTTTTTGGTAATACAAAGTTTTCTTGAAAACACCCGTGAGCAAAGAGGACACTGTGAAGATAACTCCTACTTACTGATCAGGGATATTGAAATAGCAACTGCTTTGCTCAAAACTACAAGTGGTTGGAAGATAGATGGATGGATGGATGGATGGATGGATGGATGGATAGATAGATTGATTCTGATTGGAAAAACTCAAACTTTGTAAATAGAGTAATTATTAGCATGTAGCAAATATATAATACATGTTGTTTAGGTAGTGCATGAATGGGCATGGCTAGTAGCTCCTTGCCTTTAATAAGTAATCCTCAGATCCCTGCCACTAAAGTTCAGAGGCAGCCTCCTGTATTATACAAATGTAATCTTTTATTACATTT
Source organism: Notechis scutatus (assembly GCF_049901735.1). Taxonomy (NCBI): domain Eukaryota; kingdom Metazoa; phylum Chordata; class Lepidosauria; order Squamata; family Elapidae; genus Notechis; species Notechis scutatus. The sequence goes on along the minus strand of NC_142013.1, from coordinate 54,351,719 downwards.
ATTGTTTATAATGGCTTAAAATTATATCAGTCATATATAATCCTGTTCGGAATATCAGTCATATATAATCCTGTTCGGAATTGTATGTGTTAATGAATCTCTAAGTGAAAAGAAATTTACGCCTCTTCTAGAATATACAAAATTAAGTAAAAAATTTCTGGAAATGGGAATTTATATTTCAGCAAGACAATGATCTAAAACATGCCTCCAAATCAACATTTATGTATCTTTAACAAAATTAAAAATATTGAAATGGCCTTCACAGTCCCCTGATTTGAATATTATTAAAAATCCGAGGGAAGATCTGAAACGTAAGTTTCATGAAAAGAGGCCTGAGAATATTTCAAGACTAAGATTCTCTAAAGCAGAGTAGGGGAAAAGTTCCAAAAGCAAGAAACTTCTTTACTATAAAATTTTTTTGGAAACTGTTATTTCTGCCAAAACAGGTTTTACAAAGTTTTGACTAAAAGAAATTCAAACTTTAGCACCTGTCAAAATCACTAATTTTTGAATGGCTAACCAACTGTAAATAGTAAGTATGCATTCAAAGTTGTGGAAATGCATGTTTAACTTTGTAACAAATGAAAGTTATATCTGCTTCTATTGATATAGACGTTCAATGTATAATTAGACTAGAAGTAATTGAACATTTTCATGAAAATCTATGTTTCAATAAACTTAATAAATCTATTTTAGTATGGAAAACATATCAAATCTATTTTTTTAAAGGGAAAAATCAATGTGGTTGTGCCCCTCCAATCATGCCATGTTTTGTTCATTGATGGTTCTTTGTTGGAAAAATAACATCTCTGTTATTTCATAGATATATAACTATTTCTTAATTTCAGCTCAGTGCTTATAAAATGAAAAGCTATAAAAATTAGTGATCTTGTAAAACATTCCTGCACATTAGATAAAGAAGACATAAAGAAGACATAAAAATACTGAATTAACTGCAGAAAACTTCTAAATAATACATTTGACTGTATTCTAGATTTTTTTTGTGAAAGAAAATTATATTTCAAAAAGGATGCTTGTGAACTGCAAGTGACCTCTTTCATTTTCACTTCTACAGTTATAAATGCAAAATTCTAGCTGTTTCTTTCTCAGTGCTAGGAATGCCTATATATGGCACTGAAATGTGTGGCTTCTTTGATATTTCCTCCCATCTTTAGAACTGTATCTAAAGTTTTACAGTATTGGTGACACATATAGAAATGACATAAATGATTCCATAATCTGGAAATTTTGGAAACTCCCTTTCCTCAGCTTTTGATGTATTTCTTGTTACTGGGAGCATTCTTTTGCAAAGGCATAATCAGAGTACTGTAGAGCAGGGGTCACCAACCTTTTGCACCTCAGGGACCACCAAACTCATAATTTTAAATCCCGCGGACCAAAGACCCTGGGAAAATCCCCCCAAAAAGTCTGCAGGAAAATTCCCAACCATGTTTTCCTGCCGATTGATTGTTCTTTATTTGGGATTGCAGGATACCATCTCCACCTCCATTCTCAGGGGGATATATATATATATATATATATATATATATATATATATATATATATATATATATATATATATATATATATACACACACACACACACACACACACATACATACATACATACATACATACATACATACATACTTTTGGCTTCATGCAAGGAAAGCAGTAGAAGCAGCAGAAGTCTTTCTTTCTCTCCCCCAAACTCCACCAGAAATGAATCTTTGTGAGACTTGTCATACCGGTGCAGCCTCTTGGAGCAGGATGCCTTGCAGGGTCCCAAAGACTCTTTTCTGGCAGAGTTTGGGGGAGAGAAAGAAAGACTTTGCTGCTTTCCTTGCATGCAGCAAAAGCAGAAGAAGAAAGAAGTGGAAAGAAGCAGCCCAGTGGCCAGGCGAGGCACGTGGGGCGAGTGGGTCAAGTTCCCCCCTCTGCCCTTTCCCCCCTCCCCTCACTACCTTGTGTTGTTCACAATACAAGCAACGCAAGCCTTGTGTTACCATGCAGCCTGGATTAATTGCTTTGGGGGGTGCTTTGGGGGGGACATTTCTCTGTGGACCACCAAAATTTTCTCACGGACCACCACTGGTTGGCCACCACTGCTGTAGAGCATGTAAATATTGTTGATCCAACACAGATGCAACATGCTAAAGCCTCATGTCCTTTGAAAAAAAATCATATGAAACCTAATATAAGAAACATTTGACTTTAGTAGACAAATGTGAAATTGCTATAGGAGACCGCCATTTATGTATTTATTTGAAAAAATTAGGGCATATTGTTTTCATATGATGTAATTATATGTCATATGAAGTTCAAAAGTTGTAGGTGCTTCTGGGTAAATTAGCATTCTGTAAATACTGTTTAACTCTTTCCTCATTAATATTCTTTTGTGTGTATAGTTTCCCATAATAGTCTCGAATGATTTCCTTCTTCTCTTTACTACCATAGCAAACTTGGCCTTGGTCATCTATTAATTGCAATATTTTCCTTGATTCTTTCTCCTTTCTCAATTTATATGCTAACCATCTACCTGGTTTATTTGCATCTTCAAAGTAGTTCTGTTTAGCACCTCTAATTTTTTGTGCTAATTCTTCTTTTTCTATTAGACCCATTTTATGTTTGGTTATATCCATTTTTAACTTAATGTCCTTTTTCTGTGGCATTTTCTGTAGCTCTTTTTCAAGTCCTTTATACTCATCTTCTAATGCCTTAGAGGCTAATCTTTTCATGGTATTTCTTTTCCTTGTATAGTCTATTATCAAGCCTCTGGCATATGCCTTCATTGTATCCCATACATTCTGGATTGATGTATCTTCTTTTTTGTTTTCTCTAAAGAAAAAGGCCAGTTCTTTCTCCATCCACTGTGTGAAGTCTTTTTCCTTTAAAATAGTATTATTTAATGGCCATCTAGAGCTTCTTCTTTGTCCTTTCCATTTAATTGTTATTGGATTGTGATCTGCCCAAGTACTTGTTTCAATATTTATTTCTTGAATATTAGTTAACAATTCTGTTGACATCCATATCATATCTATTCTGGACCATGATAAGTGTCTATTTGAGTAGAAGGTGTATTGTTTAGTTTTAGCATTTCTTTCTCTCCATGTATCTTTTAAGTTTATTTCATCTACCATTTTAAAAAAAGATTTAGGGAGAGTCTTTCTATTTTGCTTTATTGTTTTCTGTGCTGTATAGTCCAGTTTATTGTCTACAAATCCATTAAAATCTCCCATCATAACTATATTAACATAGTCCAGTTCAATTATTTTCATATGTAATTTTTTATATAATTCTTCTTGATTGTCATTCGGGGCATAGATTGCAATCAGCAGTGTTTTCGTATTATTGTCCATTATTTCCACCATTAATATTCTTCCGTCGTCATCAGTATAAATCAATTTCGCTGGGATGGTCTCTTTAATATATAAAACCACTTCTCTTTTCTTACATTGTGTCAAGGAAGTAAATATTTTCCCTAATTTTGGCTGTATCAACAATTGTTCATATTGTTTTTTAATATGTACTTCTTGTAGGCAGATTATATCAAATTTTCATTTCTCTAATTTATGAAAGGTTTTCCTTCTTTTAATGGCTGAGTTAAGTCCATTTATATTAATTGTAATCAATTTTTTCTCTTCCATGGTTATATTTTGTAGTTAGGTTTGACAGCTCTTGTGGATCTTGGTTCACGTTGTTCTTTGGCTTCCTCCTTTCCACCTACTGCACCTTCTTCTTTTTCAGTTGTCATTTGGGAGTCCTCTTGGAATTCAATTAGTGAAATTTCTTTTTCTGCCTCTTCCTCTTTCCCTCTGAAAAATTCTGTGTAAAATGATTCAGCTTTCTCAATTGAGTCAATTCTATATCTCTGTTCTTGCCATGTGAACATTAAACCTTCTGGAATCAGTCATCTATAATTCACCTCTTTTTCAAGTAGCAATTTGGTCAAGAATCGGTATTCTCTTCTCATCTCTCTCACTCTTCTGGGTACTTGTTTCAAGACCACAATCTCCTTACCTTTGTATTTCAATGTTTTCTCTCTTGCCACTTGCAATATTTGCGTTTTAATGGCTTTCTTTGTAAATCTGATGTGAACTTCTCTTGGTAAGCTATTTCTCATTGCATATCTTGTGAAGACTCGATAAACCTCATCTATTCCATCCATCATCTTCTCTTCAGTTATTTCCAAAGCTTCAGCCAATATTTCTGTCATTATTTCAGCTAGATTTTGTCCTTTTTCTTCCTCTATGTTTTGGAATCTAAGATAAAATTCTGATCTGTCCATCTCCCATCTCAGCATATCACTTTTATCTTGCTCAACCACAGTTAATCTGTTATCAATGTCTCCAATCTTCTTGTCTCTTTGTTTATCTTCTTCTTCAATTTTTTGGAGTCTCTCATCATACTTCATCATCATTTGTTGGATGTTCTCCACTTTTTCATCGGTTTTCCCTGTTCTTTGTTCAATGTTTTCTATTCTCTTTTCAATATTCTCTGATCTTGTTTGGATATTTTGAATTCCTTTAGATACCTAAAGAGATTGGAACAATGTTAGAAAGCAATATAACGATGATGGAGTTAACTGAAGCACTCAAGAAGCAAAATAATGGAAAGGCACCAGGCCCAGATGGACTTCCGGCAGAATTTTACAAAACATTACAAGAATCATTGAACTTTCCATTGCTAGAAGTTATGAATGAAGTTACGTTAAAGAAGAGGATACCTAAATCATGGTCAGAAGTTTATATCACACTTGTTCCAAAAGAGGAGACCGATTCATTACAAATTAAGAACTATAGACCTATTTCCCTACTAAACGCAGATTATAAAATCTTTGCTTCAATATTGGCAGAAAGACTTAAAAAATACTTAAATAATTTTATCCCTCCTGATCAAAATGGATTTCTGCCAAAGAGACAAATTAAAGACAATATGAGAGTAATCTTGGACACTTTGGAATACTACGAGGCACATCCTGAAAAACAAATGGCTCTGATATTTCTAGATGCACAGAAGGCATTTGATAATGTGAATTGGCAATTCATGTTATTACTGCTGGAACAGATGGGCTTTGCTAGAAAATTTATTCAAGCAATAGAAGCTATATATATCATAATCAGATGGGAAAGGTAATGATAGAGGGAGAACTGACAGATTCTATCGATATAAGAAAAGGAACAAGACAAGGGTGCCCACTATCACCTCTGTTGTTTGTGTTAACTTTGGAAGTGCTAAATAGAAATATTAGAGATGAAAAGAATATAAAAGGGATGAAAATTAAAAAGGAAGAATTTAAGTTGCAAGCATTTGCAGATGATCTGGTTTTTATCTTAGAAGACCCACTAGAAACAGCATCAAAACTGATAGAAAAGATAGAAACATATGAAAAGGTGGCTGGTTTGAAAATAAATAAAGATAAGACAAAGATCTTGACAAAGAATATGCTATCAAGACAAAAGGAAGAACTGGCAGACCTATTGAAAATTCAGGTCACGAATAAGATCAAGTACTTGGGGATATACTTGACAGCAAGATGCAGTACACTAAAAGAGAATAATTATATCAAACTTAAACAGCAGATAGTGCTAGATTTGGTGAAATGGGAAAATTTATAACTGTCATTAATAGGGAGAATATCAACAATCAAGATGAATATATTACCCAGAATTTTATATTTGTTTCAAACAATTCCAATTAGGCTTGGAAAAGACTACTTTGAAGATTTAAATAAAATTGTGTTGAAATATATAGGGCAAGGTAAGAAAGCAAGAATAAAGTTAAAACTTTTGCAAGATGCTAGAATAAGAGGAGGATTTGGTTTGCCTAATTGGGAGTTGTATTACCAAGCTACAAATTTGATGTGGGTTAAGGCAGAGCTCTCCAAACTTGGCAACTTTAAGACTTGTGGACTTCAACTCCCAGAATTCCTCCTCCAGTCATATTAGCTCAGGAATTCTGGGAATTGAAGTCCACAAGTCTTAAACTTGCCAAGTTTGGGGACCTCTGGGTTAAGGAATGGATAACATTAAGAAATACTAGATTGTTGACATTAGAAGGACATGATCTGTTGTTGGGGTGACATGCTTTTTTATGGTATAAAGGAACTAAAACACAGGGGTACTTTAGAAGACATTATATACGGGAGTCTCTGTGGTTAAACTGGGAGAAGATTAAAAGACAATGTTATTTGAAAATTCCAGTCTGGCTATCGACTATTGAAGCATTTTCTTATCCTATAATATACAAAAAGGAACAAACAGTTAGATATGGTGAAATATTTAATGAAAAGGGTGAACTCAAATCTATACAAAAACTAGAGGAACAAGGTATAAAGATGAATTGGTTTTCATATGCGCAAATACATTCAAGGTATGATAAAGATTCTAAAACAGAAGGTTTCTATGATAAACTTACTGACTTAGATAAGATTTTGACAGGTACTGATGAAAAGGTGATTAAAAAATTGTATGGATATTTATTAGAAATTAAACTAGAAGAAGAACAAGTTAAAGAAACTATGATTGCTTGGGGGAAGAATTTTGGATATGGGATTGATCTAGAGAAATGGCAAAAATTGTGGTCTCAAAATTGTAAAATGACAATGTCAACATCATATAAAGAAAATTTGTGTAAGATGTTTTACAGGTGGCATTTTCCCCCGACAAGAATAGCAAGAATGTTCAAGAATAAATCCAAAAAATGTTGGAAATATCATCAGACACCTGGCTCATATTACCATATGTGGTGGACTTGTGCGGATGCTAAAAAATACTGGACTAAAATCCACACATGGTTGGAAAAAATGACAAAAAAACATATAGATTTGAAACCAGAGATATTTTTATTGGGAATTTTACTTGAAATATATAGTAAAGACTTGAAATACCTGATTGTAAATGTATTAACAGCGGCTAGAATTGTATTTGCTAAAAACTGGAAAAATGAGAAAATACCATCACAGGAGGAAATCATTAAGAAAATATTGGAATGTGCTGAAATGAGTAGATTGACATTTGAAATTAGAGAACAAGATGATAAACAATTTTATAAAATTTGGGATCTATTCTATCAATGGTTAGACAATAAAATATAGTAATGAAATATGTAGACTTTTAGAAAATAATAAATATATAAAGATGTATTCTTTTCTTATTATATCTACAAAATGATTCTAGGATAGATCTGGGATGATAATATGAATTGTCATAAAACAAATTAAGTAAAATATGATCATTTTGTAAAACATGAATAAAAGTATAGTCAAATGATTGATTAATAATGATATTAATGTATTTAATATTTGATTGAAAATACGAGATTATATACAATGTAATTATAATTGAAGACTATGAAATGGAAGCACAAAACAGTTTGTAAACCAACCGGCACACTGTATGTACATATATGGAAGATGACTTGATGTTTTTATGTTTTGTTTGTTTATGTTTGTTTTAAAAACCAATAAAAAATAAAAAAGAAGAATAAGAAGAAGAAGTTGTAGGTGCTTCGGAAATTGTGGGTGCTTCATCATTGGATGTTTTTAAGAAGAGACTAGACAGCCATTTGTCTCAAATTATACAGGGTCTCCTGCTTGAGCAGGGGGTTGGACTAGAAGACCTCCAAGGTCCCTTGTAGCTTTATTCTGATTCATATGTATATTAATGTAAAATTAGCAGTATTTAAAAAGCTTCTAGCACTAACCAAATGTACTAACTGCAATAAACATAATGTTAGCATGTTTAAAAAAAATAGTCGTGACTAAGTCTTATTGGCTACTGAGAGGATCCCAGATCTGGACCATTCTGAATGTAGTTCTTCCCAAGTAGTCCTTCCATTGCAGGGAAAGGATCTCTTCCAATGATTAAATTGCAAAATCTGTCTGGAGAAAATGTGACAGTAGCTTCCTTTACTTCATGTGTTATGAAACATGGGGGTCACCAACATTTTTAAGTCACTGTATGCTATCACAAATAATGAATGATACAATAATCTTTCATCATTGTAAACAGTGATTTTGACTTTTTTTAAAAAAAATCTGAATAAACTGATTAAAATTCACTTTCAAATTTTTAAAAATAACCTTCAACTACTCCACGGGTGTCAAACTCCCAGCCCACGCCCAGTTTAGCAAAGGGGGAAAAAATCCCAATATGTCACGTGATGCCACCATGATGGCAGGAGTTTGACACCCCTGATCTCATTTCAAAAATAACAATATTGTCAATAATCAAAGGTAGGTCTTCTGCCTAACCAAAAGCCCTCAACTTTTGCTTATATAAACTTTGCACAAGTAATTTAAAACTACAGTACTGAAATGTGCACTTGCTCTGAACATAAAAATACCCTATTACTGGTATAATTTCCTTATTTAATAGACTGGATAAAGAACTGTTCAAACCTCTTTAGGAATCATTGTCCCGATACATCTGGCCTTGGCTTGAAGGATTGTACTACATTTTAAGGGAAATTGTGATTGTATCATGTTTTCAAACATCTGGATCTTAGAAAGCATATGGAGCTCTGTGAAAGTTTTCTTATGAAAACATCACTGACTTTAAGCTGAATTCAGTGAATTGCCTTAACTATTAAAATTGCTTTTCTATAAGGGAAGCCTTTTGAAAATATGTGCCTATATCAATGTAGTATTCTGATCTCATAACAGTACACTACTATTGTTTTGGAGAGAATTCAGGTGCCTATATCAATGTTATAAGATGTCAAGTATTAGCAGCCCATGGTGGTTTAGGTTTTATCTTTTAAACAATTCTGAAGTGAAAACTGATCACCAAATTCAAAGTATAATTATGGCTTGTTAATTTGGAAAAACTGAATTAGAAATGTGACCTAAGCAAAATTATCTCCATCCCTTTATCAGAATGAGATGAGGAAACAATACAAGTGAGTAGAATACTGTATATGCAAACATGAAAACTCAATGTTGCTGAGCTATTGTAGTTTATGAGAGGAGTACATTTAAAAATCTGGACAGATTTGAAAGGACTGTGAGTCCCTTAGTAAGCGGGCTAAGGCAGTGCAACCCACAACACATTTATAGTACTTCAGATTCTTCTTAAATAATTGCTTTTTATTTTCAGTGGTATGGGTTTAGCTCATTAACATGAAGGCATGACTTTAAATAATCAGCTGTTAATGATTGTTAATTAGCACATGGTTTTTTTTTAACTATGACCAGAAACATCTATTTCCTCCTACATACCTCTCTTTTTCTCTCTTGCTTAATATCTACCCTGAAGAATGGTATTAAGAAGCATAAATGCTTATCCTTTACTTGGGCAACTTACTAAACCCCCCCTTTTTTCCTTGCATTGTTACCTAATGCAAATATTGATGTAAAGCACTATACATAATTACTCAGCAGACAAATTCTCCAATTTTTCCTACCAGTTTTTACTCAGTTTGATGTAGAAAAAAAATGCTTATTTGCTTTAGACATTCTTTCAAAGCAGAAGAGATTTTCAGAGAAATTCTCAGGGGTAGACTGTGGTTCTTGCACAATTTAATTATAAGATGGCCAAGGAGGCTGTGTGAAGGCCTGTCTTTCCTTGAATCAACATCTCTTTTCACCAGTCTGAAGCCTGCCTTGCTTCCCAAACTTCAATTAAATCCCAAGAGAAGATAGCATGAGGGAACTCTCCATCCCTCCCATCCCCACACACATTAGACTTTTTCAATAATGGTGCTGCTGTCATTGCTATGATCGGGACCTGCTCTTGAAATCTAGATTGGAAAATTTATTTGAAAAATCTTTGGAGAAATCATAACACCCACCAATTGTTTGGTCCAGAAATGCAATGGAAAGTTTTGAAAGCCTATTTAATCTTCTGTATGTAGCAGAATACAGCACTAACCAATGGTTTTCAAGAAGCACAGATGTCTGGAAATAAACTACTCCAGAATAAAAACAACATCCACCACCTAAAATCTGAATTACAGAGCATGTGATCAATAAAAGCCAAATTGAGGTAACTTTTAAATGCTTATTAAGACTATCGCTTTACAGTTGTCTGTGTATATTGTCAGTATCATTCTTTGGTATTCAGGCCAAATTTTTCCATATTCTATTCTAGCCAAAAGTTGGATGATGCTTCTTGAAAATCACCCCAGGGTTCTTGGTGTTTTTTTTTTAATTACAGGGATAGTCTCAATTTAAAGACTGCTATTCATACTCTGAAATCATACCATTTTTGACTCATTACTTAAAAGCCACTGGAGTTGGAAGAAAGATGGAACAAAATTTGTTTTGTGACATCTAAAGTAATATATCTGGAAATGTTAAAATGAACTTCTCTGCACATTTTTTTTTTGCTATAGCTAGAATTTGTATGTTGTTGGATACACTAATAGCCTTTTTAGCAGAAGGAATCCATGCAAGAGTGGCCTATCTCATTTCCATATGAAGACAGGATATATTTACATGTGTGAGTCATACAATTCTTTGTAAATGTTGAAAGAAGGCTGAAGGAATGTTTTCATATTGGCTTTCCACAGCAGGGAAGATTATTCAGCCAGTAAACAGATACAGATTTAGGTTTCAATTTTGTAGTCATTTACTTGGAAATAAGACTTGTTGCATAAAGTTTCCCTGAAAATATAATTCATTTAAAGAAAACATATCTTGTCTTTTTATTGAAGGAAGTGTTCCATGTTGCTTGCTATGCTATTATTCAAAATACGCAATAAGCACAATAAAACTACATATAGAATAAAGAATAGAACTCTAAACAGGCATAAAAATGTATAATTTAAAATAACTCTGGATATAATCCAGCCTAACATCCCTCAATTTGGTGGGTTTTCTATGCTGGAATGGTAACTAAAGGTCAAAATCATGCAAATAAAAAATTCTGAGAGGTTGCGGGGACTTCCGGTTTGTCGGCTTCGCGAGCGGCAGGGATTTGCGAAGCTGCGCGATCCCTGCCGCGCTAGCCGCTTCTGGGGCTCCGACCCAGACGGGTACGGAGCTAGGCTGCCCTGCAGGGGCAGCTGAAGGTAGGGGATCCGGAGAGGGGTTTGGGGGTGTTGCAGACCCCCTCCCCGGCCGGTAGAACCCCCTTTTCCCAGGACGGTGCAGCGGCGGTCCGTAATGGCCGCCACAAAGAAGCTGGCAGCCAGGTAAGAATGCGCAGGAGGAAGTGGAGAAAGTGCTTGAGAGGAGAAAGTTTTTCTTGGCTCCTAGGACTCTAAGACATATTTAATAAAATTCCTGAAAAGTATGACTTTCTGAATAATACCTGCCAGAAGAGGAAAAAAGCGGCTGTTTGATGGTGCTGAAAGGATAGCTTTCCCTCTTTTCCTACGGAATAAATAACTGGATATTAAGAAACCTATTTTTTTTAGGTGAAAATTGGTTTTAAGCGATGAGTGGGAAGAGAGAGGATTAAAAAGAAAATATTTGTACGCTAAGACTTTGTTGGAGCAGATGCCTTAAGGATTTGAAGACTAGAAGATATTGCAATAAGATTTTAAACAGATTTGGACTTTCTTTCTCTTTGATTGATATTACCCCAGAAGGAGAAAGTGAGAACTCTGCCTTGGTTTGGACTGACTGATTACTTTGGGACTGTTTTATTTTTTTTTATTTTCTTTTGAATATTCTGGTTGTTGTAAGAAGAAAGAAGGGGAAAAGAAAAGACTTATAATGGCTCTTTCTGTTGAGGAACTAAGAAAAGAATATGAACAAGCAAAAAAAAATGGTAAAGATGGTGTGGAAGAAGCTTTCCTTTTTTTAGAAATGGCGCTTACTAACTATCAACAAACATTACAACAGATGAAGACAGCAGAGGAACAAGAAAGAAAGGAAGGAGCCATTTTTAATGAATCTCAGAATTTGATCAAGAAAGAAGGAAGAGAGAAAAGAAGAAAACTAAAGGACTTAAGATCTAAAAAAACATTTAAGAAAGGGAAAAATAAGGTGCAAAACCAATATGATGATAGTAAACAAAAGGGAAAAGGAATACGACAGAGAAGGGAAGCCGGTAAGGCAGAGGCTAGAAGAAGGGGGGGTAGAAAGGTTTGTTGGGAGAAGAAAGAAAGGGAAAAGGTGGAGAAAAGCTACAATGTTTTGAAATTAAATGGAAAAAAGAAATTTTTTATGGATAATGGATAAAGTATAATTTTTTTTAAAAAAAAAGATTTTGCAAGGTACATAAGATGAGATGGTAGTATTGTAATGGTTTAAGAGTTGATAAGAGATTAAAATATTAAAATGTTTAAAAATGATTGGCTTTAAAATTTAATAATAGGGGAGGTTTAGAATACTGTTTTAATTAAAGAGCTTAATAAGATTATGGTATTGATGTTATTATAAATTTTTTATTATAGTATCTTTTTTTAATATTTGGATTTATTGTCTAATTATGTACTTAATTATTTTGGATGTATTAGTTAGATAGAATGTACCAAGCAAAATCGGATTGGGTATTGGATATTATTTTAAAGATTAATTTGACTAACTTAGGGGGGAGATAGAAAGGCATCATACTCTGATTAATGATTTCAGGAGAAACTTATTTTCTTCTTTTTTATAAGGAATGAGACAAAGGGATGATAAAAAATGGACAAAAGATACAAATATAATGATTCAAACTAAGATGATTAATTAAGATAGAATTAAGAAGGGTGAAATATGTGGAGAAGTTAATATAGAAGGTTTAGAATGGTAAATAAAATAAGTAATGATATGTAAGATGAGCATGAATATAATTGAAGTCCATGAAGAGAGAGACACCTGGGTCCAAGTTACTTTCCAAAAAGATTTTTTTTATGTTTTGTGTGTTGTGTGTATATGTCTTTTTGGGGGGGAGAATTAGTAAAAACTTGTAGAAATATAGAATGAGAATAATGGTAACTAAGTCAGAAAGAAACAGATGAAATAATAATAATGATATTGAATAAGAGTAAAGAGAAGTAAAGAGAAATTGAATAAGAGGTTTTGGTATGTTATATGGAAATGGTTTAAAACAGAATCATAATTTATCTGACTTGTTAAATTTACAATGAAAAAAGGTTTAAACATGTAATGAATAATGATAATTTGTGTGTTTTAAAAATTAATAAAACTTGTTTAAAAAAAAAAAAATTCTGAGAGGTTGCCAATCCAACACATCCAGAGGGGGCTTGGTTGGGGATGGCTATGCTACATGTCCTGAACAGGAATAAGAAGGTGCATCATGAGCAAAAGTATGATAAAAAATGGGTTTTTCTGCTAGCTTTGGGAAATTGAAGAGACAATGTTTTCTTTTTAAATACTTTCAAATAAGTATTGCTTCCTGAATATGGAAAACTGTACTGAATGAACTGAACATGGAAAAAATGCCCCAATGCCTTCAAAAGATGAAGAGAATGAAATTGTTCACCAAGTATTGAAATGAGTATGGTGTATTTATTTCAATGGAATGCTAACAGAATCTGGACTAGTGAAGAATTGTATATTCAATGCATTTATAGAATAGAATATGTTGACAATGCTTAGAATAGATTGTTTCAAGATTGGTTTGTTTTTCAGTTTGTGCTAAATGTCAGGGTTCCAAGTACTAGATCCATAGCAAGCAAAACTCTGAGGCAGGTAGATTCCTCAAAGAATTACTTTGTTGGATGTATCATATTGGCACAGATCTGGTGAAAACCAACTCTGAAGGTTCCTGCAGTTTTCACCTAATTAAAAGTAAAAGTTTGTAACTTTCTCAAAACAATCAGTCACATGGCCCAATCACGGTGCTGTCTGGTTGCCTGGTGACATTAATCCACCTTCCTCTGACCAAGTGCGAGAATGTCCTTGGTTCTCAAGAGAAAGCATTTTGTGTTGGCTACAAATCCCAGCTATCTCAAATCCCCACTCCCTATCCTTCAGTGTTGCCACTGAAGCTGTCAAGATGGCTTTGGTCAGGTCAACTTCAAGGTTGACACTAAGCATCACTTAAAATTGCAGTTCTGAGGTGTTGATTATGCACATGTGCCTGTTCTCAAGGAATATCGTTCAAATAATTCACAAACTACTGAGCTTGCCGTACAAAGGAATTGAAAATAAAGAACACCTTTCCAGCTTCTTTTGATCAGATCACCAATCTGATCACACAGGAACACATTTAAGGGACATACCAAATTCACAAGTCCATTGAAAAATTGAGAACTGGGGGATTTGGAGCAATAAAATTAGAAGTTTTTAGTTTTAAATAATAACAGCAGAGTTACTGTGAGTTTCTTGATGGTATTTTCAAAAGTTCCCTAGTGTTTATGTGGCATAGTTTAAAGTCATATTTTTGGTCTAGAATGACTGTATTACTTTCTTGAAGTCAAGATCATCCTTTGCACAGTGTGTACTCCAGCACAGATAGGATCAAGACAAAGAATGGGGTCAGTACAATTTTTTTTTAAAAAAATATTGATTTAATTCAATGAATTCAATTGAAATCAAGTTAATATGGCTATGTACTCCTAACGTATTTAATAATTATTTGCCTTGTAAAGATTAAGAAATATAGTTCAGTGGTAATTTCAGAGCAATTTGGCATGCTACACTCTACAGTTATAGTATCTAGCATTATTTTATTTATTTTATTATTGATTGATTATTTTATAAATAATATAGAACTGTGATCTTAGTATGTATGGACTCATTTTCTTGACCATTCTAGTCCAACCACAAAGAGTTTCCTTGGATGCCTTCTGTCAATATATTTAATTTAATAGCGGGAGCAGTAAAGTATGTAATGGGCCAGAACACACAGTTGTAATTGATTGGTTGGGGAGTGCAGGCTCCTGCATAAGGCAATCTATATTATGATTGGTTGCTGGATGTAAAGGGGGAGTTTCCTTTTTATCATACTCTTTTTCTTTTGGGTGCTCTGTATGCTGCTCTGTGATTTACCTGTGGATGATATAGTGATGTACATGACTAACTTGTTTGCTATAAATATAAATGTAAAATATATTTATTTATATAAAACTACAAATTTGTGTCGGTGTCTCTGATTGCACTAAAGCAACTAAATTAGTAGACCAGTGAAATAGACCAGTGACATAATATACTTAGATTTCAGCAAGGCATTCGACAAAGTAGATCACAACCTACTTTATGGTAAGCTAGAAAAAAGAGCAATAGATAGCACCACCACCAGATGGATTCGCAACTGGATGGCAAACCGTACTCAACGAGTAGTCCTTAATGGGTCTAAGTCTATATGGAGGGAAGTAAGCAGTGGGGTGCCACAAGGTTCCATCTTAGGCCCAGTACTCTTCAAAATCTTCATTAACGACTTAGATGAGGGAATAGAAGGGGAACTTACCAAATTTGCAGTTGATACTAAGCTGGCAGGAATAGCTAACACCCAAGAAGATAGGCTCAAGATCCAGATGGATCTTGACAGACTAGAACACTGGGCCATATCTAACAAAATGAAATTCAATGTAGAGTGCTACACTTAGGCAAGGAAAACCAAAAGTACACATATAGACTGGGTGAAACCAGGCTTAATAGCAGTAACTGTGAGAGGGATCTTGCAGTCTTATTGGACAACCAGGTAAATATGAGCCAGCAGTGTGCAGCAGCCGCCAAAAAAACTGATGCAATCCTAAATTGCATTAACAGAGGCATACGATCAAGATCAAGTAAGGTACTAATACCACTCTATAAAACCTTAGTAAGATCACACCTAGAGTACTGCATCCAGTTTTGGTCACCATACTATAAAAAAGGTGTTGAGGCTCTAGAACAAGTGCAGAGAAGAGCAACCAGGAAGATTAGGAGACTGGAGACTAAAACATATGAAGAATGGTTGCAGGAACTGGGCATGGCTAGTCTAATGAAGAGAAGGACCAGGGGAGACATGATAGCAGTGTTCCAATATTTGAGGGGCTGCCATAGAGAGGAAGGGGTCAAGCTATTTTCTAAAGCACCTGAAGGCCAGACAAGGAATAATGGATGGAAACTGAACAAGGAGAGATTTAACCTGGAAATAAGGAGAAACTTTCTGACAGTGAGAACAATCAAGCAATGGAACAGCTTGCCCTCAGAAGTTATGGCAGCTTCATCACTTGAGATTTTCAAGAAGAGATTGGATTCCCATCTGTCAGAAATGGTGTAGGGTCTCCTGCTTGGGCGGGGGGTTGGACTAGATGACCTACAAAGTCCCTTCCAACTCTGATTATCTGTTATCTACATTTGGACACCGGCTGTGCAATTCCCTGCCATGCTCTAATGACCAGACATAGACAACTACAAAATTAAAATCAACACAAAAAGGTTTTTATGCATGTTCTTCCAGAAGCTGGAACCTACCTGGTCAGATTTGTAGAATATACCATAGAATCGTGAATATTGTGACCAATTCAGAATGGGAAGACTTGGAAATATTCTCTTACAGAAACCTAACAGCTTCCTGGGAAAAGGAAAATACCCACTCACCAAACAGTAGTCATCAGTTTTCAGTTAATATACAGCCATTATATAATTTTCTTTAGAACAAAACTTCAGGATTACTCTATCTCTGATTTAAAGGTTGAGTATTAAAAAGCTTTGAATATTAAAGCTCAAACTCAGTCACTCAAACTAACCATTGGAAAAGGAATACTATATAATAATAGTCACTTTTCTGGAAAGCATTTCTTAATATTAAATATGAAATGATATCTGAATGTCTATTTTTTTGTAAATGCACTCTTTGAAAACACAATTGAACAAGATATATACACATTTAAAACCTAATGTTATTACTGGCTTTTGTACAGCTGGTTGGCTCTAGATAAAGCAGCACTGTGTATATTAGAAATGGAAAGTGCTACTTTGCAATCTGAACTTAATACATTCATGCAAGTGACTTGAACAAGGCGTTCCTTCATGGCTAAAACCATTAAAGGCTTTCTCAGAACAAGCCATGAAGTCAGTTGCGTTGTGTTTGTTCACTGATGTTTTATTATTTTTAAGTGCATGTGTTTTGTTCTATAAAAGGGCTATTCAAAGCTTACTTTTATTTTTAATTAATTGCAGACCCTTTGGAACGCTGGTCTTGTGGGTGCTGGAGACTTTCCAGCCTGGTCTTTGGCTGAAGCTAAGCATGCTGTGTTATCCTGCCAGCACAGAGATGTATATGGCTTCAATTGCTTCGTAGATGCTCCCAAAAGTATTGCAGTTCTCCACTTACAACCATTCATTTAGTGACTGTTCACAGCACTGAAAAAAAGTGACTTATGATCGTTTTTCACACGACAATTGCAGCATCCCGAGGGTCGTGATCAAAATTTGGACACTTGGCAACTGGTTCATCTTTATGATGGTCCCCTTTTATGACCTTCTGACAAGCAAAGTCAATGGGGGAACCAGATTCACTTTACAATCCTAATTTATCAACTGCCATGATTCAACTTAATAAATGTAGCAAGAAAGGTCGCAAAATGGGGCAAAACTCCCTTAACAACTGTCTCACTTTGCAACGGAAATTTTGGGCTCCTTTGTGCTTGCAAGTCAAGGTCTGCCTATATTAAGGGCATTTTAAAAATATTGTTAATAATTGCCAACAAAAATTACACTCCTTATCTGTAATTTAGTAATCTCAATTAGATTAATGTTTTCTTAAAAAAAAAAAAAAAGAAAGAAGGTATTGCGGAAAGAGATGTGCAATAGTAGTAGAGAATGATTTTTCCATTTAAAATACAACTGCTATTTTCCCTCCCAAATGTTGGGCATGAACAAACTTTGCATGTCTTTCTTGTCCTTTCAATAAAAGATATACGTATACTAGACGTTGCAACAAATTGGTATCATGTGAACGCACAATGCTAGGACTAGCCCCATGATGGCAAACCTATGGCACGCGAGCCCCAGCCAAACTTACCTGAACTGCGCATGTGTGCGCCTCACAGCTGATTTTCAGGGAAGCCTCTGCAGCCTTGGGAGGCCGAAAAATGGGGCTTCCGGAAATACCAGAAGTGTCAGAACAGACCCGTTTTCAGCCTCCTGAGGCTCCAGAGGCTTCCCTCGAGGCCCACTGGAGGCTAAAAATGGGCACTTCCGGTATTTCCAGAAAGCTCATTTTTGGGCTCCTGAGGCTTCAGAGGCTTCAGAGGCTTCCCTCGTGCTTCTGGGAGGGTGAAAATGGCATCAAACAGGCTGAAAATCAGCCGGGAGGCACGCGCAGGGCAGGGAAGGGTGCAGGGCAGGGGTGTTGTGCGTGCATGTCCGGGGGGGAGGGTGCATTGCATTGTGGGTGCCAGCATGCGTGCACAGCTTTCGGCACACCACAACAAAAAGGTTCCCCATCACCGGACTAGCCCAACCACTTTTAACAGAGAGAAACTGCTACTAATCCCACATTTTGGGGAGCACCGGAGGAGGGTGACTGCAGAAGTGATACAGGCCTAGCTTTTTCATGGTCTGGCTTTCTGGCTGACATAACAGACTAGAATCCTTCTTGCTAACATTTCAGAAGTTTTTAAGACAAAATTGTCCTGGAGATCCTGATTATGTTAACCCATATTTTCTATTTTGTCGCTTGCAGTTTTTGTTGGGGTTGGGGTATTTTATGGTTTTATAATTACATTGATGTTTAATTTGGTTTTATATAAGCTGCCAAGAGTTTTTGGACAGTGGCAGGGTAAAAACTTGAAATATAAATCAGTATAATAAATTCACTAAAAAATATTCTGTGTGCCTGATCAAGTCTGCTAAAATCATGAAATTCTGGAAACTCTTTAGCTTAGGGTTCTCTTCTATGCTAATCAAGGCATTCTGGAATAATAATTTATAGTAATTGCACCATTATTTTTATATGTTAAAAGATGAAATCTCATCATTATCAATAAATGCTGTTGAGTATGCAGTTATATCATAGCTGGACAAACTGTGAAGTATGCAAATTGAATAGACAAACACCTATTCAATTTGTGCAGCTGCAAATTGTCTGCTTATTATTTTAATGCTTTTATTTATATTTTATATTAAAAGTGTAATGATCACAATAGAGTATCCTGTCTGTAACCTCAGATTAGTAATGTAGCCATTTTTATGGCTTCAAGATTGGATTACTACAACACATTTGAAGTTGCCCTTGAAGACAATTAAAGAAACTTCAATAAATGCAAAATACAGTCACCCATATGATGGCAGGTGAACCTCATTACAGAAGTGCAACACCAAAATTACAGAAGCTACATTGGCTACCAATTTGCTTCTGGGTGTGTCAGGTACAAAGAACCAAAAGAACAGCCTGAATAAGCCAAAGTAGTTTACTTATTGTTGTTCCTCTATTAGTAGCTAAATCTAGTTTATATTTATTGCATATCATCATATTTTTCTACATTAGCGAACCATGTGTGATTTTTTAAAACATACATAAATTCATATAATGGCTTCTGTTCTTTAAACTTGTCACCTTTCTTTTTTCTAAAGATCTCAGTACCCCCCACTGCAGCTTCCTTGATCTCCCTCTTCTCAGTTCATTCTCTCTTTTTTCACACATCTGTTTTGTCGTTCACTCATAATTAATTTTCTCCATGTGACGAAGACACTTCAGCATACTTCTTTCATAATGGTGACTCACTTTATATTATTCATCACTCATTCATTCCTGCTTGACCCATTCATCTTTTTTTTGGTTTTAATCCAGACATTTCTTACGTGCCTCACTGTTCACTTATCCAACTTTCATTTCCATATAAGAAAATGGGCAGAATCCTACTCACATAAAATTTCCTTTGTGCACGTGCATACTTTACAAAGGAGAGGCAGTGAGTTCTAGTCCTGCCTTAGGTACAAATGTAGCAGGGTAACCTTGGCCAGTCACTCTGTCTAAGCCCTAAGAAGAAGGCAAGCTACTATACTTCTGAAATGTTGCCAAAAAAACCCCGAAAAACAAAACTGCAGGAGCTTGTTCAAGCAATTGCTAGGAGTCAATAATGACTGGAAGAAACAAAGAATAAAATACTCTACAAAAGAATAGTTACTACACACTATTTTCTTCCACTACTTTGCACATATTTTCCCAATTTCAGTATATATTCTATCATGGCCTAGAAATGCATCTGATTACTCTAGCTTTTGCCACATACTGTATGAATAAGTTGCAATTGTTCATTACATTTTTTCCTGTCAAACATAACTACCCTGGTCTTCAGTACATTAATTTTACAATAATAATTCATCCCTGCATCATGTAAACCAGGGGTGTCAAACTGGCGGCCCGTGGGCCAGATGCATCACATGCAGTCCATGCCCACCCCAGCTCCGCGAAGGCAAAAACGTCACAATGCATCACATCAATGTGACACAGTGACTTTGACACCCATGATGTAAGCTATCTGATACTTGCTATGCATCTTTTAGGTTCTCAATCAATATGGCATTAATTACACACAAAAGTACATGCATCCCATCACTGACAAAAATATTTCTAAGATCATCATGAGTATTCCTTGTGCATTATTCCATAACTACAATTACATCAAACAACGAAGGGGACATCACACAACCATATCTTATATTTTCCTCCATGATGAACCATTAGCTAAGTATTCTATTTATTTTCACATGTGCTTTACTTTCATCATATACCACTTTTATTCAATTCAGCCACTAAGATTCCATTCTATATTTGCACAGACTATTCCATTATTCAAGCTTATTTACTTTATTGTATTCTTTCACCAAATCTATACAGTTCTATGGTTGTGTATAATACAATTCCTTTCATTTTCTTCCAATTCTATACACCAGAGTGTGCATGCTGTAGATCCTGAAAGCCAAAGAGTGTCAATTGGCAGGAACTAGAAACAGGCCTTCTCTACTGTAGTTCCTGCTTTGTTGAACATTCTCCCCTCAGAGATTAGAATGGCCCAACCCTGCTGGCCTTTCATAAAGCTTTAAAAAACTGGCTACTTACTTGGGCCCAGGACTCATAATGTGTTAAGAGCCCCATTCCTGGGCTTTACTGTTATTTGGCTAACTACCTTGGCTCTTATATATATTAGCCAAGATAGTTAGCCAGTGTGTGTGTGTGTGTGTGTGTGTGTGTGTGTGTGTATGTGTGTGTGTGTATTGTTTTATTACTTTTAATTGTTTTTTAGTTTTAGAATTGTACACCACCCAGAATCACTTTGTTGAGATGGGGAGCTATAGAAAACAAACAAACAAACACTTTACCACAGCTGCCTTCTCTTCATCTCTTCATTGTGTTAGGAGATTGTTATCTTCTAATACTTTTTCAGAGAGAACTCTTAGTTACTGTTGTCAGATTAGGTTTACTTCAATTGTCTCACTTCTTTCTTTCTCTTCCATGTCATTTTTTCTATAATTCTATAATTAGAACCTGTGACCACTCAAATATCTTTCAGTACTTGTTTCATGCCATCATAAAAACAATCTAATAGGTTTTATATCAGCAGCATTCTCTGATGACGGAAAGCACATGGCACTGTTATTTGGGGCATATTTTGGGCTGTCTGCCACACCTGCAACCAAAGGCCAATTTTACCCCACATATGCTCACTTTATTCATGCAAGCTAAGATGCTTACTTAGTCTGAAGCATCTATTTTGCAAGCTACAGTCCTATTGCCCATATCTCACCAGCTAGGAAGTGCATGCAGTAATCTGACACTCCAAGGATACAAGAATAATTAGATAGCTAATAGAAGAATGAAAGGAAATTAAGAGACAAACAAGAATCAATATATTATAATGTCTGGGATGCCTGGTATGAATGGTTTAAGAATAAAAAGAAATCAAAATGACAATTAGGTAAAGAATAAGAAACTATATAAATACTTATATCTATATTCATATCTATCTATATTTATTTATATATTAAGTTGAAATAGTATAATGAAAGAAATGTGTATATAGAAAGATGATAAGGAAATGTAAAAGATGTCTTGATGTTGCTATAATGATGTATAAAGTTTTATTTTATGTTTTTAAATTTTGAAAACTAAATAAAATTTAATGAAAATAAAAAAGAAGAAAGATGGAAAAGACAGAAATATATAATTAAAAGAATATCCAGCACACTGTTAGAGAAATCTGGAGATTGCTTACATTTTTATACTACTTGTATGATTTTCACATTTTGAAATTTAAAAATGTAGACACCATCAGTTTTAAATATGAGTCAATCAGGAACTCATGGTTTATCTGCATGTTTAATAGGTTTACCGTATAAAATGCTAGGATGAGAAAGATTTCTCTTTGTGACAGTGGGAGGAATATGAATATTGTCTCTATTTAAGTATCTTAGGCTAACTCAACCCACCTGAAAACTAACTGGATCACTGGCCCCATGATTCCCTCATATCTAATGTTCATGTGAAGTACAAAGTTTTTTGGCCAATGAGAATGGTCAATGATTACCTAGGTTTGGGGAAATGTCTGATCCCCTGCAGCAATTGTTTTTTGTTTTAGCCAGGTAATATGCAAATCATATATTGTATGGGTGTTCTTTTAAAGTATCTTATAACATGTCTTTAGCATGTGGGGCAAGCTTCATCATTCTGGTCCCTTCAAGCAGTTTGATTTCAGCTGCCATCATCCACAGCCAGCTCTGTTTTCAGAAGTAAAAATCACAATCCAATAAATGTGGAAGGCACCAAATTTAGGCTACGTCCTTTAAATAAATTATATATATGACTGTGCTGCTTCATCCTCTGTGTTAAAAGTAATATGTATAAAATAATTTTAAACAGAGCTTAACAGTATTTTTTAAAAAATAAATCAAGACATACATATTCTTAACACATTACCTAACACTTTCTTCCATTTGGGCCATTCTGGGAAGAAACACAGAAAAGGAATATAAAAGAGTAAGTCAAAGAAAGTGAAGATATGATACTAGGAAAGAAAATGAAACAGCACAAATTAATTTCACTAAACGGTGTTTCATTTTAATTATTAACTACTTCTTTCATATAACAAAAAGGGAGAAAGCAGACTCATAAGCACAGCCTTTAGAGCTCTTTTGACAAAGATTCAAACCACATGCTATCTTCTAATTTTCTGACACGATTTGCACAATTTCAAATTTCTCCATTTCCCAATTTTTAGTAGACATTCAACCCAAGTACACAGAGTAACTGACTTGCTCTACTTTTCACTTTTTTATCGATAAATACAAATCCTAAATAGCAGTATCTATTCAAAAAATTCATTCAAATAAAATTATTTTTTAATATCAAATACCCCAAATTTCTAGTACCAACCATATAACCCCTGAAATGAGACTCACAGAGGTTCTGTTGGTGTCTGCAAGATTCTCTGCTCCTTCTAAATTCCTAAACAATATTTTAATTTAAAAAGAGAAAGCAAGTATGATGTAAATCACAGCATCAGAACAGTTTTATTTCCAGGAATACCTACGGGATCTCAATAAAAACAGAAGCTTTCTTAGAAAACAAAAATGATGGGGAGTTCACCCAGAACTTCATTTGGGAGTGTGCTCACATTTCCTGTAAAATAAGAAACATAAATAGGGGGCATTGGAGTGTGTGTGTATGTGTGTGTGTGAGAGAGAGGGAGGGGGAGGGAGGGAGGGAGCAGGGCAGGGTGGGTGGTAGGTAGATTAAATAGCATTTTGTAACTGTTAGTGTTCTTTACGGCAGCTGTTCTATGAATCAACAAGATATTTGTGAAAGTGCCTTCCAACAAAATTCCAATGTGCCCTGCTACCAAAAATGGTTAAGCTCCTGCCATTGATACTAGTGCCATAAGTATAATGCCTATTTTCACATTCATTACATACTTGGAAAACATGTGGAGTAGGGACCTAGATTGTAGTAATAAGTGTTCTTCCAAAACATGAAAACTATTCAGCCAATATATGAATTAGTCATTAACTCCCCATGTCATCATTCAAACACTGCTCTCTACTTCTTTGGTCACTGAGAATGTTTTTCCTCTCTCCACCTTACCCAGTAAAAATAAAATAAAATCAAAAGATGCATATGACATACTGTTTAGCTCTTAGAATGAAACTAGGAGAATAAGCAAGATTTCCTAACCAAGGTTACAATTCCTTATAATTTTCACATTGCAAGACAAGCTATATCATTTCTGTAAGTAGTAATTGTTGTTCAAAAGGTACAAACTATCAGAAGGAGTCCCTTCTGTGGTACAGAGAATGAAACAGCCTCCATGTAGGTTTCTCTGGCTGAGATGGATAGGACTTATTTTATCAGAGGTGAATATTACTCATGATTTCATAAAGAAAGAGACAATCTTTTGGGCAACTGATAGGTTATCTTGTTTTGTACCACTGAAGGCTACAGGGATACCATAGGCACAGTAACCTATTTGAAGGGTTATGAAGGGTTTTACTTCCGGAGGTTTAAAACAGTTTTAATTTATTCTACAAACCCAGAATAGTTGCTGTTCCACTGAATTTTACCGATCCACTTCTATTTGAGGTTGAGGGAAATAGTGATGGAATTGGGTTGCCTTTTCTAGTCCTGGAGGTAATCTGTTGTTTCAAGAATAAAAGTAATAGAGGCTGTAAATGATAATACCAATAACAAAAACCTGTTAAATAATGCTGGTTCAGCAAAACTAGCTGTACAATCCAGATCACTTGAATAGAAATTAAGCTGGGCATGTGCGTGCATGCACACACACACACACACACACACACACACACACACACATCTGTAACACTGTTCTACATATTACTTTATTTAACCACAGGCAAAGGAAAATTGGAGTGAAGAGAAATTCCTCATTAGCAAAAAACAAAAACACAAAAACTAACAAAAAAACCCTAACTTTCTGTCTTTGGGAAAATAATTTCCTCCAAAAGTGAATGAGTCACTGTAGACAATCTACAGCTGTATGTAAGAGACATTTGTGTGAAATAAGTTTCACATGACATGCAAAACTTCTCTGAATTTGTTTTCCAGTCATTGTTGATGAAATCATACATTATCTTTGAATGTTGGCTCCATTCTTTATTAATTGTGGTTTTCCTGACACGCAGTCAGGAGGTTCCAATTGCTTTTGTGATGATCAAGGCTACTGTCACATAAATCTATGGTTGTATAATCCCTGACCCTCCTTATCCAATATTTGAAATGCAGTGTTGATGAACAAAGTAGGTAGAGGACAGCAACCACTCATTTTAAGGCAGATTCCCTCTATCTCAAATAGTGTCAGAGTAATTGGATCCTTGACCAGTTCAAGGGCTACTTTCTCAGGTGTATGGGACCTTCGGTTTACTGGCGATAACTCAAGCAATTACTGAAATCTTAACAGAGATCCTACTAGTACTTTGGTAGTAAATGGTTGTCTGCCTCTCAAGACATGGCAGGAAAGATGAAGTTTTAGCTGTCTGCCCCAGTTATCTGACTTTTCTAGTCCAGGTGTTTCTGGCTGACTAGGAGAAGTAATAATGTAAATCATCAGTAAGAAAAGTACTAAAAGTGCCTTTAACTTTGTGTTGCGTAGAATACAATATGTGGCATGTTGGTATCATTTTACAGGAAGTCCTTGACTGACAACCACAATTGAGCCTAACATTTCTGCTGCTAGGTGAGGCAATTGTTAAGTGAGTTTTGCCCCATTTTACAACCTTTTGCCGCAGTTGTTAAGTGAATCGCTGCAGTTGTTTAGTAACACAGTTGTTAAGTGAACTTTGGTTCCCCATTGACTTTGCTTGTCAAAGATTGCAAAAGGTGATCACATAATTCTGGGATACTGCAACCATCATAATTCTGAATCGGTTGCCAAGCATCCAAATTTTGAGCACGTGGCCCTTGGGATGATCATAAGAGTGAAAAACAGTCATAAGACCTTTTTTCAGTGCTGTTGTAGATTTGAATGTTCACTAAATGAATGGTTATAAGTTGAGGAATACCTGCATTATGTGATAGACAGCTGGGTGCTGATGGGTTCCCCTTTCCGTGAAGAAAAGTGCGTGACAAGCAAAGCACTTTGAATTCTGTCAGCCTCGAGGGATGGTTCCTCTTTCCAAAAGCTTGGAAAAAAAATAATAACCTAAAAGAACAAGTCTTTAACAAGCACTGATATTCCTGCTAAGTTCTGCCTTTTGACACTGAATCAGGCTTATCAGCATAACAGATTGTTCCAATTCTATGGTTATCCTCCACTTTTGGGTCTATCGTTTCTTTGTCTCTTTCATCTTCAATGAGACGCAAAGGCATGTGAGTGGCCCTGTTGGTCTCATTGTCTTGGAAAAACCTCATGTAGTGAAGTTCCCATGATATCTATTATAAGCAGAGCTACAGAAATATCTGCTTAGCGGTGTCAAAAAGGAGATTTATTTTTTTATTTTATTTGTTTGTCAAACATGTACAGGATAACAAGTATGAACATAAACAAGAACAAAGGATGTAAATACAGATAAATGGGGACAGTAAGACAGGGACGGTAGGCACACCAGGCGTTGACCACTCTGTTGCTGAAGTCGTATTTTCTGCAATCGAGTTTGGAGCAGCTTACCTTGAGTTTGTATCGGTTGTTTGCCCGTGTATTAGTGTGATTGAGGCTGAAGAAGTCATTGACAGGCAAGATGTTATAGCAGACAATTTTGTGAACTTTGCTTAGATCGCACCGCAGGTGACACAGTTCCAGATTGTCTAGGCCCAAAATTTCGAGCCCGGAGACATAGGGAATTCTATTGTGAGTGGAGGAGTGGAGTACTTTTCTCAATAAATACCTCTGAACCTGCTCAGTTGTGTTAATGTCTGATATACAGTGCAGGTTCCAGGCGGACGAGCTGCATTAGAGAATTGGCCTGGCAAAGGTTTTGTATGCCCTAGTTCAGTGATCCCCAACCTTTCTTATGCCACGGCCCGGTATCCCCAACCTTTTTTATGGCGTGGCCCGGTACCGGCATTAGCTGGGCGCCGCCATCTTTTTTTGATGAAAAAGTGCTTCTGGTGACCTCACCGGAAGCACTTTTTCATCAAAAAGATGGCGGCGCCAGCGCTCGGTGAGCTTTTCCGGAAAATCTCACCGGAGCGCTGCGCCGCCATCTTTTTGATGAAAAAGTGCTTCCGGTGAGCTTTCACCCGGAAAAGCTCACCGGAAGCACTTTTTCATCAAAAAGATGGCGGCGCCCAGCAAACCAGCGGCCCGGTAGGACTTGTTCCACGGACCGGTACCGGTCCGCGGACCGGTGGTTGGGGACCCCTGCCCTAGTTAACAATTCAATATTGCTGGAGAAGAGGCTTCGCAAAATAAGGTTAACAATTCTTAAAGCCTTTTTGGCAATGCTGTTACAGTGAGCTCTGGGGCTTAGATTGTTTGAGATAAGTACTCCTAGGTCCTTGACAGAGTGAGAGTCATCTACGGATCATTTCTGCCCAACTTGTATTTGGAATTCTGATTTTTTTTTTTTTTGCCAATGTGTAGGACAGAGCATTTGTTCATTGAAATTTGGAGTTGCCAATTGCGCGACCATTCTGACACATAGTCAAAGTCGCCTTGCAGAACAGCAGTATTGGTGATATTAAATAATTTTACGTCATCAGCGAAGAGGATGCAGCTGCTTTTAATTTTAGTCACATAGGTCATTGATGTAAAGCAGAAAGAGTGCGGGTCCTAAGACACTGCCTTGGGGGATACCACTCTTAACTAGTGCTGGCTTTGCTAGGGCCTTCCCTATTTTGACCATTTGTTGCCTGTTTGACAGAAACGTGGTTATCCACTTGTGCAGGGGTCCGGAAATGCCATAAGAATGAAGTTTCAGCAGTAGCTTGTCATGCACCACTCAATCAAAGGCTTTGCAGAAGTCTATGTAAATTGCATCTATTGCTTTACCCTGGTCTGGATGTGTGGTCCAAATGTTTCTGCGGTGTAGGAGTTGCAGATTACAGGGCAAATTTTTCCTGAAACTAAACTGCTTGTAGGTTGTTTGTTTCTAAGTGTAGGATGATGGATTGGTTTATAATTGATTCCATGACTTTATAATTTATTTCATGACTCAATTACTTTATCTAGATTATGCTACTAGATACAGAAGAGACCACAGTTTTAAAGAATAGGTGGGTATAATTTCAGGGTGTCCAAACTCAAAATATATTTTCTGGAGTGAGTATATCCCCCTGTCCAGATATGGAAAGATAATAACAGACAGAAAGGGCTAGTACAAATTACAATCCTATCTTGTTCATTATTTTATTACCTTTCTAAAATAGTTCTCTGAACATATGAATACACAGGTGAATACACAAGAGTACACAGGTAGTCCTCAACTCACAACAGTTCATTTAGTGATGGTTCAAAGTTACAACGGCACTGGAAATAATGACTAATGACCATTTTTCACACTTATGACCATTGCATCATCCCCATAGTCACATGATCAAAATTAAGATGTTTGGCAATTGGTTCATGCTTGTGATGGTTGCAGCGTCCCAGGCTTATGTGATTACTTTTTGCAACCTGACAAGCAAAGTCAATGGAGAAGCCAGATTTACTTAACAACTGGGTTACCCACTTAACAACTGCAGTGATACATTTAACAACTGTGGCAAGAAAGGTTGTAAAATGGGGCAAAACTCACATAACAAATGTGTCAACTAACAACAGAAATGTTTGGTTCTATTGTGATCGTAAGTCGAGGACTACCTGTACTATAAAATTACTGGATAAATCCACCGTGAGACATTACCAGCAATTTGATGAATAAACTGATTTCCCAATATAAAATTTTGCACTGCTTTGGGGCCAAATTGGAAAAATGTTGGGAAACACGTGAAGCATTCCTACATGATAAATAGGTATAACAACTTGCTTGGGATGTTTCTTTGACTTTGGGGCAGGGATCAATTTTTCTTGTCTCTTATTTGTTAAACAGGAAAAAAAGAAGAGGTGCTGGGTTGTAACTTGCTCAGTTTGAGATACAAAAAAATAAGCTTTGAGCTTGAATATGGTAACATCTAAAGTGTTTGAATTTAAAAAGAAAGAGTGTTCTTCTATAAGCCAACACAACTCTTATAAAGATAAAAGGCAATCATCTAGTAAAGTACAGAAAGATCAGATTCCCCAATGTGGAGATCTATACTCTGTAGTAGAAATGGTTTTATTATTTATATGGGCATTATATGGGTTTTATTATTTAAATGTGTTTGTGTCTGAAGGAATTGAACAAGATTGCTCCAGTGTCATAAGAAAGTTAACTGGAAATGGGAATTTGTTTTTGTGCTACTTGATTAAGGGATCCTTGGAGACAGCCTCCACCTCTCTTGTGAAACTATATGGTGTAACAAACCAGTGCTTAGTTAGTTGTCTGAGAAATGTTTTCTTTTGAAGTCTTCAGATTTGGTTGGTTTTTGTCTTTGTGCGAGCAGAAAAAGGCAGCCTCGGCTAAACTGATACCACCTATTTATTTATTTATTTTACTTGGCTCATTTGCTATTTTACTTGTTATCATTGGTGTGTATGCACACACACACACACACACACACACACACACACACACACCACAGAGGATACCTTGCTCTCTGTACACATATACATTACAGAGTGCAAGATAGCATATGTAAACTATTTTATCATGGTTTTAGATCATAATACAACCAAATATATAAACAATAAACATATAGATTTTATAAAGAATGAAATGAGTATATGAAATACAGAAAGAAGAGTGACAGATATTTCATTAAGGTAGTCCTTGGGTTATGACAATAATTTCCATCACTAAGTGATGCAGTTGAAGAACACAGCATCTTCACGGTTTTCAACAACAGAAATTCAAAGAGAGATTGTCTGAAATTGCTCACGATTTATTAACAAGGGTATTCTATTTGAGAAACACAAAACATATTTTGTCTAATACAAAAGCTGTGAAATTGGCATACCTAAACAAGAAAGATTGCCTTATTATATCTGTATGTATACCATAATAGATATGATAAACATAATGTCAGATTTCATGGTATTTTATTGCTGATTGATTGCTTAGTCAGTAAGGTATTACAAAACCTTACCGTGTATGATAACTATAACAAGCAAATGTGGGTCCTGATAATGCTGACTTCTTAAATTTTTTGAAATATTCTTTAACACTTCAAAATGAAAAGTCTAAAACAGGGATTCATGCCCATAACAAAGCCATGTTTTCTTTGCCATACATGCTGCCTTCTTGGATAAAGCCAGAAGGAAGTTATGCCATCATCAAGTCTGTTACTTCAGACAGTTAACACACTGGAACACTGTATTCAACATGAAGAGGGGGAGGGAACCCCAGCTGCTATTCTCTCCCCCACTTGCGTGAGCAGAGAGCTTGCAGATGCATAAAAATGGTCTGCTTGTGTGCTTTCTTTAAGTAATCAGGCTCCATTCATCCTTAGGGAAGTGGATCAGGTGTACAGAGCCTATACGGATACTGTCAATATATCCATGGAGTTTGCGCGCTCAATGCTAATCTAAATGTAAAGGACAGTGGCAAGAAGAATGGGCTCTATCCAGCTCCTACACTGGAATATCCTTAAACTTGATTCATCTGAAAAGGATTAGACTTAAGTTTTTGGATTTCTATCCAGTTGATTTCTGTGATTACTTTTGCTTGAACTTATTAATATCTAACCATGGGACTCGTTTTGTTTTGAACAGTTATTTTTTAGTGGATGTAGTTGCTTTTAAAGATGCACCATGACCATTGTTTAGGTCCAGCAAAGAATCTCTGATAAGTTAAAATTATCCTATTTCCACATGATGAGAAACAGAAAAAGAATATTTTTTTTCTCCCTCTTTGCTTTTCTTTAGCCAAAGATAAAAGCATTTTGTTGGTGACACAATAAAATTTTAAATCTCTCTTTTATATGTAGGGACAAATAAAGGCCTTTCTCCATTATTATAATCACACATGGGTTACTTGCAAGGCAATTAAGATAAAAGTTAGTATGTCTCTCAAGACATTCTAGGAAAGAGAGACTGGACTCCATGTTAAAAGGCCATGTATGCACAAGTTTAGAAGGAAAAAAAATACATTAAGCCAATACAAAATGGATGACATTGATATCTACTCCCATGAAATAGATCCAACAGTGATCATTGATAATTTGTTTCTAACAAATTCAGAGAAGAGATGTTATTCTAAGAGGAATACAGCAAATTTAGATAATTATGTAGGAAGTACCAGATTCTATTTCAAAAGAATGGGAACATATTCCAAAACCATTCTGCCAGATGGCTGACTTCTGTTTATCACTGAGAAAAGGAAGATAGGATTCCAGTCCCACTAAATACTGTAGTACCAACTACAATAGGTACCAACCTATTTTGCAAATTTATCCTGGTACCAAATAAAAAGTGTAACATCCCTTCTGCCTGCCATTGAGTCTTGTTGCTATAGCGTGGCCATCAAAGGAGGATTCTAACTCCAGAGTATCCTATTGCTTTCTACTGTCTTAGGACTTTTTGTTTTTAAATAATCAGTATTTTCCAGCCCATCTTAAGCAGCCAGTCAAACTCCAGTGATCTGGTAAGGATTAATTTAAGCAACTGCAATTATAGGCATTTGTTTCATTAAGTACTTCAGATAGCACAAGAGTAAACTCCTTAAAATTGTCTGATTGCATCCAAAATCCAATTCATTGAGTAGCCAGAAGAAAGGTGATCATGTTATTTGATCTCATATCACATGCATCAAGAGATTAAAGAAAGAGAGCCATAATTATAATCATTTACAGTATTGAGCAGATTGCCCAATACGATGATAAAGCTAATATTTTTTGCTTCTTTGGCAAATAAATTGTCCAATAAGATTGTACAAAGCATGTGCAATTGAAATAACAACATCCTGTTAAATTTGCATAAAGGACAAAGAAAGATGTCTGCAGTATCTGGGTACTTGTGCTTACAAATCAACTTTGAGACATTAACTTAAAATTGCAGGCATTGTTCTTTTGTTCCTTATACTGTGACTCTTGAGAATTTATACTACAATATTTGGTTTTCCTATCAGTAAAATGGGGAAGTTCTATGGGAGTTCTTTGCTACCCAGAATTAGTTTAAATATAAAAACAAATACAGTAAAATTAGATGTACATCTCATTTTGAAGTTCTGTATACCTTGTGGCCACAAAATATGCTTTAGATCTCAAATAATTCACGGTAAAAATGATAATCACTGATATGGAGATTGCAAGTAGAATATGGTTGACTCAACTTTCCATCCTTCTGAGGTCGGTAAAATGAGGACTCAGATTGTTGGGAGCAATATGCTGATTCTGTAAACCACTTAGAGTGGGCTGTAAAGCACTGTGAAGTGGTATATAAGCCTAAGTGCTATTGCTACTGCTATTATCTAAAACTTCATTACTAAACATTATTTCAAATGCTTCAGAATAGGCAGGATTCTATTTGCAGATGGTGTAGAACAAAACACCACAAAGTTAAATGCTGATATTTGTATTTCATCTACTACTCTAGCCCAAACACCCTCTATTTTCTGTAAGTAGACAACATTCCAGGAACACCAAACATTTTGATTTGCATCTGCAACAGTATCTCCTTATGCCTCCTGTTTGTACATGAAGGATATCAGAAGCTACAAAACTCACAATCTGAATATCAGAAATTAAGGAAAGTATGACTAATTTAAAAGATTAGTACTATTCCAAAGAATTTGCATCTTTCAATAGAATCTCATCCTTCTTTTATTCTGACTTAATAAAATAAAGTTATAATTGTTTTGTGAATTATAAACCAGTTCTAATGTAAGCAACTGGCACTTGGAAATCTATTTATCCTGAACTAACAAGATTAGTTTATTTCTTATAATCTTTTATTCTGAGAATGGAAAGAGATGAAACCTAATCTTGAAAATCTAGGGGTTTAAAGTTTTATGGGCCTAGAAGTGCGAAAGCTTGTATATACATTTCTGCCTAATTCTTGTAACAGAACTTCTGGCATGTCATATAAATTTAAATTAATTTTTTTCTGCTTGGAAGACTGACCTACTTATTTCCCAGTGTAAGTGCTTCCTGCACAAGGAAGGTTACAGATAAAATAAACATTAAATAGATGTAGTTCCAAAGCCAGTCACAAGTGCACCAATGGTTCTTCTACTAAACTCATTGAACTCAATGGTTGTGAGGTATCAAAAATGTACAGAAGAGAACATTAATTCTCCAGTTGAAGTACTATGGAAATTCTCTGCTCTTTCATAACAATTACGTTCAGAAAAGCTGTTTCAATTAAAGCTTTTTTTCCAGTTTAATTGTCATACTTGTATTATCGTCAAGGAGGGTCAAAGGGAGGATATGGTTATTTCTTTTCTTTTAGATTTTTTTTAAATTTTCATTTTTTTTCAAAAGAACTAAGAAAGACTTCAAAAAAACCCTGCAAATCTCTATTCATTTGTCTGGATATAAATCCTACTGAATTTACTAGAACTTCATATACTAATTATACTATACATGAAACATAATTTACAAACATCTTTTTCAAATAGCAATTTAAGTCTTTGGTTGACATATCATACTAGAAGGCAGTCAGACAGCTTAGGAAAGTGGGTGGAACATACCAACTAAGCATATACAGTACGTGTATTTGAAACCATGAATTATCAGGAGCTGTTTTGTATATCTCAGGTACCTGAGGACAAATGATCAACCAGCTTTTTACAGTACCTCCTTTTTTGTGCTTATACAATATTGCTCATAGAAATAATTACAGGTGGAACTATTTGATGTCCTTGTGGAAATACTAAGGCATACTCTAATCTTGCATAGCCTAGAAAAACAGCATCCAGTTCTTTCAGGGTAGAAAATGTAGGCCAACATTATTTACCTCAAAAGTCAGATGATGGAGCAATTGGAATTTTTTACACTGACTGAAGCAAATTGCAAGGTTATCATCTACCCAGACACGACTGAACGGATATCATCATCATCACTATCATTATCATTATCATTATCATCATCATCTACACAATTCAAGCCCCACCTTCCCCATGATAAAGGGCCATATGAATTTAAGCACGTATTCGCAATATTTGCAGAAGACTTTGTGATCTGATGTGATCCCAAGTTGTGGAAAATGCTGTAAAGACAAAGCGTAGGCTCACACATTCCACTAAGCCATAATAGATTTGATTTGGTTTTGCGTTCAGACTATATGCGATTCAGATTATGAACCCAGGCATTTAACATTTGTTTATGTATAAACTCAAGCAAAGTGGTTCATGGTTCATTCAAAAAAATAAATAAATAGTAAAAGCAACCATAATCTAGTTTAAGGTAACCTTCAAATTATCACAAAGCTGGTTATGCCAGCAGACAAAATCAAGACATCCATAGGAGCTGAGGAAGAGGGAGAGGGGCATCAAAAAGTTGGTGCCTTTGACTATGGGATTGAAGTCCCTTCCCTGTATTGTCTCTATGACACATGTTAAAAATGAGGCATGGCTTGAGTTGTATAGATGATTAACTTTTTGACACTTCCCCTCCAGAGCTCTCTGACACCCCAAAAATGCTAATTCAGTGTTCTTCAATTTCCATGTAGGGGTATATAATATTTTAGGTTACCTGAGAGGAGAAGAATGAGCTAAACAAGTGGTCCCCAACCGTTTTTGTACCAGGGACCGGTTTCAAGCAGAAAAATTTTGCAAGGACCGGGGGAGAGAGAGAGAAGAAGGAGGCTTCGCTCTCTCGCTGCTCCACCAGCCCAGGAAGAAACTGCTTCAAAGAAGCGGGGGCTTTTCCTGTCGCGCAGCTATTCCAGCGCCCGTTTCACCCCACCCCACCCGCCCGCCAGCATGTGCCTTGTGTGCTTCAATCCACAGTGTCCCGTTCTGCCTGCCTGCCTGCCTGCCTGCCTTAGTTTCTGGTTGTTTGGGAGCAGCTTCGGCTGAGAATAATAACTATTCGCCTCTTTTACTCAGCCGAAGCTGTTCCGATTCAACCATTAACGAAGGCAGGCAGGCAGGCAGGCAGGCAGAACGGAGCACTGGGTTGAACCCCGCGCGCAGGCGGGCGGGCGGATGGGGTGGGGGAGAAACGGGCGCTTCGGAGGCGCTGCGGCGACAGGAAAAGCCCCCCCCCCGCTTCTTTGAAGCAGTTTCTTCCTGGGCTGGTGGAGGAGCGAGAGAGCGACTGAGAGAGCTGACCCAGAGAGAAGGACAGGCTTCAGTTGCTTCCTCCCTCCCCTTCTTTCATTTGTGTCCTTGATCCCCGATCCCAGCAGCATTCACCGAAGGTGAAGAAAGCCGCCATTTTTTTTAAAAAAAAAATCTTTGCGGCCCGGTAGAGAGTGCTCCACGGCCCGGTACCGGTCCGCGGCCCGGTGGTTGGGGACCCCTGAGCTAAACCATAAGAAAATAATAACGACGAAAATGCTGTTTTCAATATGCTGGTTCTTAGTATTTATGTTAAGCCAGGAGTGGGATTCTACCAGTTCGCACCTATTCTCTAGAACCGGTTGTTAACAGTCTAAGCAGTTTGGAGAACCGGTTGTTAGAAGAAATTACTGGCCTAATCCTGTAAGGAAGTCAGGAAGAAAACATTCTGGTATTGCCTACAGAAACTGCTTCTCTGTTAACCCTTATTACATTCTTGGCAGGACTAGACTTCCTGTCTCTGGAACTTCTCTGGAGTTTTTTTTCCTCCTTTGCTGGTACTTTGCTTGTGTGGAGTGACCATTCAAAGTTACAATTTCACTGAAAAAAGTGACTTATGACTATTTTTCACACTTACGACTGTTGCAGCATCCCCACAGTCACGAGAGGCCACGCGAGGAGATGCGTGCCTCGATGTGAGTGATGTTGAATTGGCCATGCCCAGCCAGTCACATGACCACCAAGCCATGTCCAGCCAGTCACATGACCACCAAGCCATGCCCACCAACTAAGCCACGCCCACAGAACCAGTTGTTAAAAAAATTGAATCCCACCCCTGTGTTAAGCATTAAATAAAACAGGAATGGCAACATGACAAATATTGAGTCAAGGAGGTGTCATGATTAAACTGCTGGACTGTGACTGGAAAAACTCAGGTTTAGCCTCTCTGAGTCAAGACAGTTTAATGGGTGACTTTGAGCCAGGCATTCTGCCTTGGCTCAGCCTCATAACAAGGTTTGTATGGAAAAAAGGCTGTGCAAAATGGTATTACATGTATCTCCTTGAACTCCTAGTGAGAAAGGGAACCCTCCCCCCCAAATGTATAAGTAAATACATACATAATTTGACTGGCCACGATCTTGTAGTATGCTACAAGAGCTTGTCGTATGCTTGCCCCGGAAGCAGAAATAATTGTTTAATACACTGGAAATTACAGTACAACGATTCATTTCAATGATATCTAACTATATACATTAAAACTTTTTCTACTTTGTACCACATCAGAGCTTGATGGATCTTTTAAATACTCATGAAGCTGCTAGTTTGGACCATGTGCCTATGTTCACAGTGACATATGTGCTAATATCCTTCTCCAATCAATGTGACACATCGTGCATTTGCAGTGTGGTGAACTGACATCCATGACTCTTGATTCTGTTTGAATTCTTGAAGAATGCCAAAAAGCCAGCTTCCTTACTGAATGACAAGATAAAATATTACTAATATAATACAGTTAGTATAGTTTAAAAAGCTGATTTCATTCAAATAATTGTGTATAGAAATGGTCTCTCCAGCCAAACTTTCTTATAAATTTTGCCATAGTTCAAGTTGAAGCAAGTGAAAGCAAGTTTCAAGGCTTGTTATAAACCTGGACAAGCTGACAGTATTTTCTTTATTGGAAGAAAAAAAAATCAAGGATTAGATAGACTGTCTGCCTTCATAAATCAAACATTGTAAAATGCCACAAGACTGTTAATTGTGCGACAATGGACTAATATTTTTAGCTCTGGGATATTTTTTGTTCCTTTGTTATGGAAGAAAGCTTGAGTTTGCCTTTTGAAAGTGCTTTTCTTATACAGAGTGAAATGAAAAATTGAATCTGAGATGAACACTTTCCAGTTAAAACTATGAGGAAATGCAACTCACATACATATAGAGAGTAAGGAATTTGTCAAGGCATGATAATTTCCTTATCTCATTTCTTCTCCTGGTTTCCTACAATGGCTGCAGCTTTTAGAGTGTGGGAACTATGCCTGCGTTAAAATCAAATGAAGTTTTGAGCTTTATTTACTTTCAAAGTCAGCTAAAATAGTTTGTTGATTTTTGTTCTCTTGTTTTTGTAAATCAGACCTGCACAAGGAGATAAGAGCTTGGAAGAAGAAAAGAAGTTAAATAGGAAATCTTTAAAGAAACACTTCTACACACATACACAAAAATATAAACCATCTTTTAAAACTGGTATAATGTAATAAGAAGAACATCGTAATTCAAATTTATTTCGCCGAGTAAGGAAAGGTAAGGGGAGAAAGACATTTTAATTCTATTTTCCCCCCCTCCTATGCTGCTTGCTGAATCAAAGAGTTTGACTGTTGTAAATAATAAATTGTCATTTTTAGTCATCCTCCCTGATGCTTTTTTCGTTTATTCTTGCAATTTGTAACCTGATGTTCAACAGGTTTCCTAAATGGCTATCCTAAGACCTGATAATCCATGGCATTTGAAATATTACATTTCATTGATACTTTGCACTCTTAGCAAACCCCTCTCATTTTCATTTTCACATTCACACTCACATGCAAAATAGGAATCCATGCATGTCACTCGGGGGTGCGGGTGGGGGGGGGGGTCATGTATAATTTTTTATGCCTGGAAATCATATTTTCCTGTCAAGAATACAAAATCCCTTTGCATACGTTATGATGAAATGCAACAACAGAAAGGTATTCATTGACTCATAGCTTCCCTTTCTATAATATGTTCAAAGTGGCATTACATTACCAAAAGAAACTAGCAAAATGTAATGTGAAAATTAAGGATAATTGCTTCCTTCGAGCAAAAGAAATCAATTAGTATTAAATATTTCATTGTAAGCAATGCAATTAATATACACCACTAAAAAAAATAAATACAATAGAGTGTTCAAGAGAATGTTTATTCAATGTTTTTGTATTTATTCGAAGAGTAAATTAAAATTACAGAAATAGGACTATAGTTATGTTATGTATACCATGATATAATAGAGGTGTAGCCTAATTTGTTTTAAAATCAATGAAAAAAGAACTAACTTTATGTGTGAAGCAAAGTTATAAAGCATAGTTTCACTACTTTGATTAAAAGCAGAAGTTATTTAAACCATCCGCTTTCTGCTGTCTTTGACCAATTTCTCCTGTGCTTCTTAAACGGTTTCTGAACTGTTGACACATGTGTGCAAATGATAGAAATGAGCTTTGCAGATTTTAAAACTGATTGTTAAAGGGAAGTTAACAGCCCCCTTTTAGATTTCCTGTGTTTGCTGTTCTAACTATGTCTATCAGTGTTTTATCTCAGTTCAGATTTTCCCTTCTGCTATCTCTCTTTCCAGTACTACACTGATTCTGGAATAGCATGTTTTAACTTTTCCCCTTGGTAGTTTTGTTTTTTGTCACAAAATAGCATGGCTGGTATATAGGGGTTCTATTTCTATTCTAAGATTAATTGCACCCTCATTATTTTTACATCCGATCTTGTCAGCCTTCACACTGGTGTTTTTCAAACTTTTAATTTTCAAACTTTCAGTTCCCAGAATTCCCCAGCCAGCATATTGAAATCCATACATTTTAAAGTTGCCAAGTTTTAGACCTTCAGGAAAATGGGTCAGGGCAGTAGGCACTCGAATCATTGTTTATTTATTTTTATTTGTTAATTGCTTACAAGATAATAGGTATGAGTAAAAACATAGTTATGAATACATGAAATGGGTACATATAAGAAAAATAAAAGAAACAATAGGATAGGGAACATTCAGACAGCCAGGGGAAACTGGCTGGGAGTTCTAGGAGTTGTAGCTCAATGCATCTGGAAAGTATCAAATTGGGAGGAACTGCAATATATTTAGGTCATACCAGATAAGATTATGCATCCATAATTGGTCAGATTAGGCTACAGCAGTCCAAGCACATGTTTGAAAATGTAGACCTTGTAGAGAGGCTTCCATGCTGATTTCTCGGGGTGTATTAATGGTGTGGTTTATTGGGATAAACTGGATGCTTTATACTTTGTAGATATCACATCAGTATTTTCCTCAGCATGTTTTATTTATTTATTTGATTTGCCAATTGTTTACAAGATAATAAGTATAAGTGTATACATAGTTGTGAATACATGAAATGGGTACATATAAGAAAAATCTTCTTCTTCTTCTTCTTTTTCTTCAGCGTTTGTCTCGCGCTCTGGCGAGGTCCGCTAATGTCCTTGAGTATTGCTTCCACGCCTCTCTGTCTGCCACGTATGTCGGGTCTGCCTTCGCGATCTCTAGATCAGCCTTGATCGTGTCCATCCAGCGTTGCTTAGGTCTACCACGCGGTCTCGCTCCTCCGACAGTCACCTTCATCGCAGATTTGATGATGGATTCTTCCTTAGCGCGACTCACATGGCCGAACCATCGTAGCCGGGACTGCCTCATGACCGTGGGGATGGGCACGACGTTGAACCGTCTACGCACTTCTTCGTTCCTGACGCGATCGAGTAGGGTGAGGCCTACATATAAGAAAAATAAAAGAAGAATAAGAGAAACAATAGGACAGGGACGGTAGGCACATTGGTGCGCTTATGCACGCCCCCTACAGACCTCTTAGGAAAGGGGTGAGGTCAATAGTAGACAGTCTAAGGTTAAAGTTTTTGGGGTTTGGGGGAAAAAACACAGAGTCAGGTAGAGTGTTCCAGACATTGACCACTCTGTTGCTGAAGTCGTATTTCCTGCAATCAAGTTTGGTGCAATTAACCTTGAGTTTGTATCTATTGTTTGCTCTAGTGTTGTTATGGTTGAAGCTGACAGGTAGGACAATGTGTGATTTTATATACTATACTTAGATCGACCGAAGTTCCTAGTCCTTCAGCTCTATCAATTTGCACAGACTTCCAGTTGTAAATTACAGCCCTCTAAATTGCTGGGAATAAAATAGAGTTATAAACCCATGGCGATTTTTTTGAGCATGCCCTTTAAATCCAAAATGCAGAGGGCATGGAATGTGGGTAGTAGTTTCAGGGGTGTTTATATTGCTTTACTATGTAGTAGCTATGACAGTATAGACATTGTAAATAATATAACTGAAGGTTAATGCACAAAATAATTAACAAATCAGATAAAAGAGAGATGTCTTAGTTGTTCTTTTAAAGACAGAGAGAATGGAGTTCAGAAACCATGCCCAATACACTCAACACCAAGGAAAGAAGCTTCTGAATGCCAGATTAAATAGGTTTCTGACAGCAGGGACATCCTATTCCTATCCAGCAGAGGTGGTATTCAGCAGGTTCTGACCAGTTCTGGAGAACCGGTAGTGGAAATTTTGAGTAGTTCAGAGAACCAGCAAATACCATCTCTGACTGGAGATTTTACAATATCCTTCCTCTGCCATGCCCACCAAGCCATGCCCACAGAACCAGTAGTAAAAAAATTTCAATCCCACCACTGAATCCACATCTTATTAGTTAAAGTTATTCCATTTTACAAAACCTGGTTTGTTACACAATTATGGCGAATTCTGCCTCTTTCTTTTCTGTGACTATTCTATGTTGATATTTTTGCATATATTTCTTCGTTTTACATTTTTAAGACTCAGGAAATATTCAAACGGGATATGGGAGTTAGATAAAGAAACCTAGAAATTCTGAATTGAGACCCTCCCCATTCTTAACACGGGGCCACGAGTTGTGGATGTTTGTCCCACTGGCTGGTAATGCACTGAAAATGGATAAAGAAAGCTAACCACCCTCATGTAAAATGGCTGGCTCACTCACAGCCGCATTCCAGAATACATGCAAGCAGAAGCAAGGAGGAAGCATAGCTCATGTTAAGACACAATTGTTTCATGCTGGTTCAAGGATAGCTCTTTAACTCAGCAGAGGCTAAACACCTCTGCATCTTTCCTAGATCTGAATGTTTGAATTCTGAGCACTGTTAAAACAAATGATGGGGAAGAGGATGCTTTCTGGTGCAATGAAAATATGCAGATACTTTTTGAGTTTCAAGCACAGATCCGTATTTCTAAAGATGCTGAACTATTCCTTTTGTTTACTTTTGAAAATTTGACCCTTATAATCTGAAAAGGTTTTGAATCATTCTTTGCCAATGGGCATTTTAAAAAAATGTATGAAATGTGTTATGAATGGTGTTTTAATAACTTTCACCTCATAATCAACCATGCATGTTCCCTATTCATCGTGCCATCCTTGGCACATGCCTATGGCTGATGATAATATCTCTGTATCCAGTTTTAAATATATGGGTGTAGCTTGTAACAATAATAATGATCCTTTTGAGTCATAAGAATAGTGCCTCCATTATGGAAGCACTTATTCAACTGGAATTTTAAACTAGAAGAACAAGTTGACTGCTACCTTCCCCCCTTATATAGCAAGGATAATTGACAGTGTTTGTGGGGATGTGTAAGATGTCAGTCAGAGGAGCACTTGTGTCAGAAACCTGTTATGGGGTGGAGCACAATGTGCCTAAATGTCAGCATCCATATAGCTGCATTGTTTCCTAGCCTGATTTTGCGAAATTCAAGGGAACTGTTTATATGTAGAGCACTTCTCCTAAGAAACTGTGGCTCAATTTAGAATGTTAAAATTAGATGCTTTTTAAATTCTAAATTTTCCTGAATAGGCATGAGTTGTAGTGGCCCTATTCTAGAGCAGGGATGTCAAACTCACGTCATCACGGCAATGTCATGTGACATATTGGGACTTTCCCCCACTTTGCTAAACCAGGCATGGGTATGGCTAGCACGTGATGCATCCGGCCCACAAGCCAGGAATTTGACAGCCCTGTTCTAGAGTATAAGTTCCAATATATTCTCATTACTCATTATATGTCTGAAATTGATGGAGGTTGAGATCCATAACTTCTGGAGAATTACATTCAGCTCATCCTTAGCTCCAAGTCAGCTGAAGAAGATGAACAAAGAGAAATGGAAGGCATTAAAAATTATCAAGCAAGAATGTCAGATTGTGAAAAGAGTGAGGGAATTCATGGGGAGTTGGCTCAAGGAAGGGCCAATTAATGGTTCGGTGACTAGTATTTTAATATGATTCCATTTTAATAAGAAATGCTATGACTCATTTTTTTAATTTAAACCAAAAGCAATCTTGACCAACCTTTTCAGTAAGTAAGCATCTTCACCCTATGAAGTTATCAAAAACTGTTAGGTAATGCTAAAAACGAAACCAAAGCACTCTGTTCAAATGCTCACAAGTTAGAGCAGAAAGGCAACAGGGGTACAGGAAGAATCACTGTGGGAGAATCAGTTTCTTTTAATACACGGAAAATATTTTTCTGTTTGAAGGAGTGTCAGATAGAAGTCTTTAATTGAAAATACTCTCTACAGTATTTTAAAATCTGTCCAATTCAAATATGACTAAAAGTTAAAGGAACTAAAAAAAAATAGAGCAGGACCCTAGATTTGTTCATCAGAAAGCATCTGGATAGCAGTCTGAGCACATCAGGCAGGGTTACAATCTTCTTGGTTCAAATTAAATATATTTATTCCCTACATTTCTGCCAACAGATGGTGCTAGAACAGTTGACAAAAATAAAAAATGCAATGGAATTAAATATGCAATTAAAATATAATGAAAATGTATTGAAAATACAACTACAAAAAACAAAACAATTAGAACAACCTGTAAGTCAAGTCTTTTTAGAGAGCTAAATTGAATGACTTTGGAAGGGAATCCCAGAATCTGTGAGCAGTCACCAAAAAGGTTCTCTCTTCCTGTCCTGTCAAGCATACCTCTGATGATGATGGCATTGAAAAAACATTTTATTTAAATTATATTCATTCCCTCTACATTGTCATCTCTGTTTACAAAGTGACATACAAATCTTATGCAAATCTATATTTCCATTTTTTGAGCAGTCTGCAGATGTTCACCCTAGTCACTTAACTGTAGCCTTCTTGAACTTCACTGAATTAAAACTACTATAATCTAGAGAGAAACAGGCACCTTACATTCCACTGATTTTAGTGAGACTATACTGTACTTGTGCTGCTATCCTTAAGACACATTCCAATATAAATTATCCATTTAAGGATCAGATCTGAATATAATAATTCTGTTTTAACTAGGCAGACAAAAGGGAGGCAGGTTCATGCTTTTATCAGTGGCATCTGCTGAACATCTGATCATCATTAGTTGCATCAAGGAGATAAACAACTGTCTGCAGTAAGTGGCTGAATTGTGAACATGCCATTCTAACATGACAACAATGTTCCAATATTTAAGAAGTTGCCACAGGGTGTTTACCTATTCTCCAAAATACCTGAAGGCAGAACAAGAAGCAATGGATGGAAACTAATCAAGGAGAGAAGCAACCTAGAACTAAGGAGACATTTCCTCACAGTGTGAACAATTAATCAGTGGAACAACTTGTCTCCAGAAGTTGTAAATGCTTCAACACTGAAAGTTTTAAAGAAAAGATTGGACAATCATTTGTCTGATATGGTATAGGATTTCCCGACTGAGCAGGGGGGTTGGACTAGAAGGCCTCCAAGGTCCCTTCCAACTCTGTTACTCTATAAACATCAAAGCAAAGATGTTAAAATTGCCAGGCAGCTAAGTGTAACTTTTTGTCTAATCCCACTGTTGCTTTAACCATCAACACCTCTTCTTTGATTGATTTTTGAGACACTTGAACAGAGCTATTTAATGACTCAAGATATGCAAACTGAAAGGAAAGATTTAAGAATGTTTTGTGGTACTTCCATAAGATAGACATGGGAGTATAAGGGGGCAGGGGAAGGAAGCAAACTTTGGTTATTTACTGGAATGTTTTTTAAAAATCTGAATAGTGTTTATAAAACACTGCAAGTTAAACAAATGAATAAAAAGAAACATAATAAACAAGGATGGAAAACCAAATGCCGTGCTAGAGGTGTTTTTCTGGAAAACCCCTTGGAGAAACCACTCAATCAGAGGAAACTCTCTCTTCCTCTGGCTCTAGCCTTTACCAGTTTGCTGTTCACTTTGCTGTGGAACAATGCTATACAGTACTGGAAACTTTTTGAAAATTAAAAAGGTGAACTGACACTCTGTTGAAACCCCAAGTTCAGAATAAGAGAAAAAG
Source organism: Notechis scutatus (assembly GCF_049901735.1). NCBI lineage: Eukaryota > Metazoa > Chordata > Lepidosauria > Squamata > Elapidae > Notechis > Notechis scutatus. The sequence continues at coordinate 54,307,593 of NC_142013.1, read as the reverse complement.
AAAACTTTATTTGCCCCCTTTTTGACCACAGAAGCTTAATGTTGCATCCTCCTTTATATGCTGAGCATATAAAGAATTGAGTATCATTGACTTCTGATGGATCTGGTGAGGGGTGTTCAGATTAAAGGAAGATCAATTCTTGTTGACTGAGAGCTTGTTCAAAGATTTGTTCTGTATTATGGCATGTATTATGTTTTGTGATACTGGTGTAAGAAGATTTTGTGATACTGCCTGAAAACCTCTGAGTATAAAATTTGGAATACTGTGTGTTTTACAGAGTGGAAGCCTCATAGAATTTAACATCCAATCCTTTCAAAATATTATATTTGAAATATAAACCCCAAGAAATAGCTGGAATTAGATCTTTGAAAATCTTGGTTTTTATGTTACATGATATTTTCAGAACAAATCCACTGGAGCTGGTTGGGAATTTAGAGAGAGCTTGCTACCACATTTGTGGATGGTGTGAAATTTGGGGAGGCTGAGTAAATATTTGAAGTGAATATTTTCCACTCTCATCTGACAGCAGCCTAAAAACTCATTTCTCATTATCCTCTTCATCTCTCAGTCTTCTTTTCTAGGAGTGAAAACATAGACTAGTAGAAATGACTCAACTAAAGCCAAGATTCAAGTCACTGTTTTACTCTTATTATGCTTGACTTTCTATTGAATTAACTCTAGGCCTCGGAAATCTCCACCCTCTTCCTAACCCATTTATGGCCAAAACACCGTTTGGGGATGATCCAATTTAGTTCTATTAAAATCATGAGAAGGTGGTTTCCAGGTCAGTTTAAGTTGGCTGGAAAGTTGAAAAACCACACCCAGAATACAATTGCTCCCACACATCGTTCTTCCTATATATAAACATGGTGAGCTAGTTATGAAAAGCTCAAGAGGTTTGTTTTGCTTCTATTTCTAAATGTATCTTGTGGTATACACATAACATTTGATAAACCTCTGAAAACTGGGAATATTTGGTTTCAGAAAGCTTAAAATATGTACAGCTACAATGAGGGAAATATATGAAAGGGGGACAATTTAAGTTGTAGAAAAACTATATAACTGCATTTTGATCTTGCTTTTCATTCAAATTACTGATGTCAGTGTAAAATAATCTTGAATGAGAAGTTAAGGTTTGGGATAGGACAGTGATTGACACAGGATAACTCAATAAACTATATAGGGAATCTGAAAATAGGCCATCATGTTACCTGTCCAGGGATTCTCAATTTATTTTGGCCAATGAGCATATATCGAATTTTGTATATTTATTACTTTTACAAAACAGGTGCTTTTTTGTACAGTACTGGGCAATTACAAAATATCTACTTATCAAAAGAAAGATTGATGAAGTTTCTTGGCACTGCTCTGAGTTCTTCCCAGGATATCCCCATTATCCCCTGGCTAGTCTGAGTAGTTGAGCACTACCAAACAGAGAACTAAACTACAATCATTAGTATTTTATATGATTGCCCTGAGAACACTGTTTTTCAAACTTGGCAAATTTAAGATGTATGGACTTCAACTCCCAGAATTCTGGAAGTTGAAGTCCACATCTCTTAAAGTTGCTAAGTTTTTTAAAAACACCCTCTAGAGTCTATATGGGCCCTAGAAATATAGCTGGAAAGATAATAACTAATATTTTTTAAAGGCACAGGAAAGAAATATCTTAGCGGGATAATAATACTCCTGGATGCTACATTGGGGACCAAGGCCCTTGGATAACATTATAATCTACAATGAGCAACCTATCAATGCCTGGAGGTTGCATGATGATTTTGGAGGACCAAGGACAACATTGGGGATGGCAATGATATAAAGTAAGTAGAGTCTCATCACACTTGTGGACAGAGTTTTGTTTTTTTAATTTTCTCCCTAGTGTGGAAGGTTGATTGTGGATTTTGTTTGTTTGTTTTGGTTTGTTGGTTGAAAATTATGGTAAGCTTATAGAGATTCATATTTTTGCCATCTCATCCTAGAAGGAACCATTGATTAATTGGGGAGGGGCATTGGTTTGGGGACACATGTACATCTGCCCAAGCTCTAACCCTAGAGACTGCAGGTTGCTACTAGCAACTCGGTGAAGAACTTTGGGAGGGAGGAAGATGAGCAGAGCAAAATGTTGGCCACAAGCAAGATAACATTGAATGCTTGTAGTTATTGTTTTCTCTATGCTTAACTGTGTCAGGAGGGGGGGGGATTAGTATGTTGTCAATACAAAGGGGTCAATTAACCTCAATTGTTGGAAGTGCAAGTCAATGACCCTGATTCTTTAGGACCTCATGGCCTACTAACTTTAAGGAGGCAGAAATGTGAAGATAGACAATTAAGCATTTGTTCCCTGTTTTTCCTTTGCTAGTCTTTATTTGAAACACTGCTTATCTGAGATCATTTCCTTCTGCTAGGCACAGACATGCATGGAACTCATGCTCTTAGAATCTCCTAATGATGTACAGTAATTCACTAGGTGGTAGGTTTTGCCTATCCCAAGACAATATTTCCTGTAAATATGTTTATAATATAATTATTAAAATTCAATATGAACATTGGGGAAGCTGATGGGAATGGAAACGGGAAGATCCCATCATGGTTATTCTTACCTTATTTTCTTGCATGCTTAAACTTGGCTTTAAAATGCCTTGAGGAAAGGTATAGTAAATTTCTTCCCTATGAAATAATTATTTTCTCAGAAACACCCCATAACTGTCTCTATACCTTCTCTCAGTTAATGGTAATTGAGGTTTATTTTATTCAATTATCCTTCTAGCATTTTCTATCAATTGGTATTTCCAGTTGAATCTGGAAAGCTGAGCTGTGACACAAGGTTAATCCAAGAGGAAGGACTCTAAGATGCCATTTGTTTAGTGCCTCTAGGTTTTCTTGATGTTGTCCATTATGACCTCCCTGGCTCAAAAACTTTGACTTTCTAAAATAAGGAATTACAAGACTAGTTGTTCATCACTTTTAGATTGTTGAAGCTTACACCATACTCATTTCTAGGCTGAGAAAAACAGATGCTTTTGCTAACTTGTCATCCAGTTTCCTAGCTATTGTAATTATCTATTGAAAGTCTGTGGTAGTAGAGTTGTCATCAGAGTCTGAAGACTTGAACATTTTTTTTTCTTAGAAAATCTTTATGTATCAATTTAATGAATTTGATTATCAAGAGTTACCAAATAAGTTAGGCCTTAAAGTTCCACTGAATGGAAACAACTGAGCCAAGAAGAGAGAAGGCTCTTATTTGGACTTTCTTCAAGGATAGATTATATTGTCAGTGTGTTTTTGGTATATTATGATGTATATAATGCTGCCAGATGATTTTGTCTTCTAGGATATTCAAGGTGCCACCCTTATAAAATCAAACATAATTTAATTAATAGATTATATTTTTACAACCTGCCTAATTGGGTCAATGGGTGGTGGCGTGGCAGCATTTTATGTAAACACCAAAAGAGGTCAATGGCCTACTCAATCCTGAAGGGTTAGTTAATTAGATCTACTGTTGCATAAACTAACCCCACCCTGTCAGGTAATCCTCCCCTATCCCTACAGTGTACCAGGGAGATAACTTTCTCTTTTGATGCACAGTTGGGACCAGTCCTAGAGATCTCCAGTGACAATAAAATCTCTCTAGGTATTTCATAGTAGTTTTGGTTTTAAACTCATCTGCAGTGACAGAAAACCCTAACCCTCTCCCTCTCCCTGTGCCCCCTTTCCCCTCTCTCTAAAAATCACTATTACAAAGCTTGCCTCTGGGCACTGGAGATTTCCCACAGGTAACGTTTAAAAAAATAAAATGGTGGAAGACTGCAATCCAATATTGGTATACGTCAACTAAATCATGGATGGGAAGGAATACTACTCATTTCCCCATTGGTCGTAGTTACTGTGGCAATTACTTCATCATAACATCTTTTCAAAATTTCAAATCTACCTATCAGCCCAATATAGTTAAGAAACAGTGAAAACTGAGTCACTCAAAAAACATAGTTAAAGTAACATGTGCATCTAGTTAGTCAAGTGTGGATTTGGTTTTCATATTATTGCTTTTGTGGATTATTTTTATAGATTCTGTAGAAGCATGACTTCAGAAGCACTTTCTCTTGGCATCTTATCCCCTATTAACAAACAAAGAAACATAAAACAATAACAATGTTATTGTATTCTCAATAAAACAACAGTTTTATTGTCCAACTGATAAAAAAGTAAAATATGATGGAACTTGCTAAGATGGCCAAATTGACTGCTTTTCTTAGATATTGTCTAAGTTTAACAATGATTAGAAACCCATTATTGACTTTTTTTCAGGAAACAGAAAAAAATGATATATGGTTTTTATGATTACAACAAAAATAGATTATAGAACAAAATGTAAACAATCTTGTTCTATATCCATAAATGTAACCATAAAGTTAATTTAAATTTATACTTATAATGCTGTAAAAAGAAATGGAAGGTTTCTTTGAATTTTGCATTTTGATTTTGTCTTTACTCTCTTTTTCTTTTCTTTTTCATTCTAAATAATAATTCTTGATAGTTTTCATTGTTTTCAAAATTCTAATAAAGTTTACTTTAAAAAAATAAAAAGCAAAAGCAAATAAACCAAAGCCAGTGGATTTAATCATTTTTCTCCTATGACTTATTGTCACATGATTCTTTCCCAACTATATTTGTAGCTGCCTAACAGCACTAGCTTACTTATCAGTTGCCTTTAAACTTACTTAAGAGAGAGGTGTTGGCTAAGGGAACATTCCTTGTGCAAACATCTGCCCAGGTTTTGCCAGTCATGAGACTCTGTGGTAAACCTTTCTGGTGTTTTGTTGCCTGAATACACATTACAAAGAGAACTTCCTGTAAGTCTCTTCCATAAAGAATAAAGTTCTTATTCTTGACAAGAAAGCACATCAAACAATAGCTAAGGCATAGTTCCATGGAATAGCTCAACACTTGCTGCTCTCTGCTTCACAGAACAATCCTAAGTATGTTTATTCAGGATTTATAAAATGCTCAGGGTGGATGACTTTTTAAAATAAATATGTTACTGAATGGGATATTAATATTAATATATGACTGAATGGGAAAACTAGCTGCTTTCCCATTCAGTCTGATCAATTTCCTGGATGATAGCTAGGATTCAACTCCAGCATGAGACTGTGTCGTGTGCTCCTCACTTGTTTTGTAGCACAGTTAATAGCACAGTTATTATAACAAAAGCTTCTTTGGTAGCAAACCCAGTGACCTGTTTTGGCTGTACTCCAGCTCTAAATTTCCACCCTGTTACTCAGCAGTAGGTGCAACCAGCTAATGACGTCAGCATTATAGCCAGAGGCCCTTTTTCTCTTAACATGTAATAATTTGCAGATGTTGGCAGCTTGTTCTAGTGCCTGAGTTGAACCTCTGACTGAGTGCCAAACCACAAAAGCACATATCATTTTAACAATCTACAATTCCTGGAACTGAGTGATGCCTTACAACAGTCAATGTATAAAAATGAATACACACTATTCCCATCCCGGCAACTTGCCCACCACTGTTGCTGCTGCCACAAAAGGTGTCCTTAATGCAAACCTTTCTTACTACATAGCACATCAAGAAGGTCTCCATTATTCACCTTCTTTGTGAGTTGTCTAATTGTCTAATCTAAAGTGGGGTTTTTTTTGTATTACTACTCATATAAACTGGTATAGGGAAGCTCAGTGGACATCTTCCTCAGTTCTTCCTTCCTTAGAAATTAATATTTTGAAAATATCATATAAAAACCAGTTAAATGAAGGCTTTCCTTTTTTGACCTTTTAAACTTCAGGCCACCTTTGGGCATGAACCAGATAATCATTTTTATCACAGGCTCAATGGAATATGCAAATACATGATTTTGTTTCCATCATGCACCTTCCATATAGTGAACTCATTATCAATATAATTTATCATGTTACTGATTAGTGGAGATCTCTGAAGTTCCATGAACTTCCAAAAGATGTATCGGTTTTAAATTGGTTTGGCACTTGCCTTATTTATTTAACAGGTAAAAATACAAATACACAGAAGAGAAATATATCATTACAGTCAGAATAAAGACAATAATAACCAGAGTTTACTTTCATAAGACAACTCAAACTAAAGGTTCTGCTAATACACTTTGACAGGAAGGTATTGCTAGAGTACAACCTTCTCTCCTTGTAAGAAACTCTACATTAAGTTGCTGAGCTCTGATTTCTTTGCCACTTGATGCCTCCTACACAGTGTTTGAAAACCAGTTTACATTGCTCATTCCTCCCCCTCCCCCTCAAAATGATGAAATCTTGCTCAAAACCTGCTCAAGACATGAATCATATGCTCGATATATAGATGAAACAACGTAAAGTCTAGGCTATATTCCATTCTGTATCAGATTAGGGGAGGAAACCTGCCTCTCTTATTATTGCATCAGATTTGTCTGTAAAGTAGCGACCTGAGTAGAAGAAGTAACTGATAATCTGCAGTAGAAGCTACACGCTTCTTCCATAATACACATGTTAATATTCCATTTCCAAGCATAAATAATGGCACCCATGGCTTAAAGCTCCAAACACTTGGAACCAAAGTGGTATCCATTATGGTTGTCTTTAGGGGCACTTTACTCAACTGAGTTAAGAAAACAGCTTCTCTATAATAAGATATCTATGGAGTTTATGCCTGTAAGGCCTTTTATGCTACCTATTCTTTGGGTTTTTTCATTTGGTAAATATCCCCACCTCAAATACCAACTAAACATTTAACATGTATATGGGTGCAATTCAAAGTGCTAGGTACATCTATAAAGCCTTTCAGGGCACAAGGTCAGTGTATTTGTGTGATCTTCTATCTCTGTTTTGGCTGATCCCATAAAAATCTAATAAAATGGGCATGCTTTGTGTCACCTCCATGATGCAATGCTACCTAATCAAACCCTAAAAGTATGCCTGTGCTTTTGAGATTTAAATGTCCCCAACTTTCTAGTCTTCTCTATGGTTGAAACCCCAGTTTCTCCTTGGAGCATTGGGTTAGCAGGTTAAATGAGTTTGTTCTAATATGATTTTGGGAATAGTAACATGATTGTGGGTTGACCTTGGTTGTGTTTTATTGCACTGTATTTCTTGCAGTTATTATGTTTATCAATTATTTTGTCTTGTGGCTTTGATCCTATATCAACCACCCAGAATCCTAATTTGAGTGAACCATAAAATTGCTTAAGCAAATAAAATGATCTGTTAGATTTTAATTTCTGTTTACTGGAGCAATTAGAAATTCACTGGTACTAAAACGATAAAATACCTATGCAGGAGGAAGTTATTAAGAAAATTATGGACTGTGCTGAAATGAGTAAATTGACATTTGAAATTAGAGAACAAGAAGATAAACAATTTTATATGATATGGGATTTGTTTTATCAATGGTGGGACAAAAAGACATGGTAATGTAATAGACTAGATAATTCTGTGATAGAAATTTAATAGATTGATATAAAACATAATATAGACATATAACCATTGGTTGAAAGTGTAACATAAATTTTAAGATAAAATTTGGAATATCTCATATAAAATGATGGGATAAATAGTTTAGTCATCGATGATTAATAACTGATAAATATATAAGCATATGTTAGTTTGACAATGTGAAAATTGATATAAACTGTGAGTAATGACTACAAAAGGATAGCACAAAAGATTTGTAACCAACTGACATACTGTATGTATATAAAATGGAAGATGGTTTTATGTTTTTATGTTTTATATGTGTGTTTGTTTTAAAAAAATAAAAACTCTTAAAAAAAAAGAAATTCACTGGTACTTTCTTCTATTTTTAGAGTAATGCATTTTATTATTTCTCATAAGCCATCTTAGTTGCATTCACTGCAGGAAAACTATGAGATATTAGTTTCTAAATAATTTAATTATTAAATTTATAAACATTTGTAATATAAAAATCTATAAATTAGCTTCTGATGGCCATTGACAAAAGTCTTCCCCCTCCAAAGCATTTCTGAAAATAATTTTAAAAAAGACAAAGCAGTTGAAAGACATATTTCAGAAATTTACAGATATTGACAACAAGTTAAAGTGTAAGCTATTTATTAGATACAGTTCTATATTCATTGGTTACTTTACCTGGAAATAGGGCACACCTAACATATTTTTGAGATATGGAATTTTGAGAATAGTACAATAATGTTTATGATAATCCTGAAACTATGATGTTATTATGGGTAATTTTTGGAAAGTCTATTAAGTAACTAATTTGCCAAAGATAGTTTCATCAATAGTAATAATTGCATGAAAAAATATTCAATTGAAGCCAAATTAATTGTTGATTATCATACCTTACTTGTAAGCAATTCTACTACTTAAAAAGTATAGCTCAGAAAACTCATCTTTTTTACTTAACATTCTCAAAATCAAATCTTTTCTGTTTTCAATGACGTTATAGAATAGCTTTCTCAAGCTAAAGTATTCCAAGTATGTAAAGATTTCTCTTCAGAAGGATTGTGTAGTTACCAGTTCAAATTACCTGTAGGCAACAGTTTGGTAAAGAATGTTATTTAGTTCAGTTGCTGACTTCATGGCCACTGTATGTGATTAAACTGACTATGCCCTTCTTCAGTTTTAATTATTGCTGTTTTGAAAACCACTGCTGATTTGCACAACCTTTTAAAATGCATCATCCAATATGTGAGCCATAATAAACAAACCTATGGGGATTGAACTCCATTTAGTGCCTTTTAACAGGCTAATAAGAAGGCTTCCTATGAAATATGACCAATGATAATAGTTAATAAGATGACTTTATCTTGAGAGTTCTCAACCCTCAGGAAAAGGGCAATCAGCCAAATTTCTAAGAGGTGAATGAGCTGTCTCAGGTTTACAACAATAACTAAATTTCTACTTCTCCTCATTGAGAATTGTATTGTAGAAAGAAGTGTGTATTTTGACACATGCCCTCCAGGCAGGACAACACACCTAAAAAATAGTTTGGGGACAGAAAAAGGATAATTTGATTAAAATCTGAGCTACTAACATTTGATAGATTATGGCTACAGAAAGGCGAGCAATTCTAGCCTGGCCAACTGCCAACATTGCACGCCCAATGCCCTGGGTTAAAGGACAATGCCTTTGCCCCTCTTTTACTCAAGCCTGGGCCTGGTAACACAGTAAACCACCTTCTCTCCTGATCAAAACCTTTATTTTTAATAATAGAAGAACCACGCTTCTATTACTAAACCAGTTTAGGCAAAATGTTCAAATGCAACCCTATATCACTAAGAAGTAGATGGGGTTAACTGAAAAGAAATATTAGCTTTATATGCATCGGCAGCTAACATGATAAGGCAGGGACTAGATTCAAAAACAGACTATTCTTTTTAAAATGTTCATACTAAGAAGCATTGTGAACAATCCTAGTCTTGATATACTAGTTTTCTGTGTGAAAGTAATATTCCAATGTGTGTTTTTCATCTACATATTACTGTATAAAAGAGCCAGCACTGAGAGCTGTCTTGTTTCACTATTCCTCCTTTTCCCTATTGTTATTGTCCTTGCTTACAATTTCCTTCTGGCCTAGAAGAAAAAGGGATCAGAGTAATAATATTATATAGGGGAGTGGGCTCATCCACTGACTGATAGTACAAAGGAAATAACCCATGAGGACCTCATAAATAAGGAAGGGATGAAACACACTATGTTAGCATGACACACTATGGCAGATCAGCAACACCCAATGGTCCTGGATCTGTGATTTCCTAGAGACAGTTATTGACTCAGCCTTGGGTATTTCTAAAGCACATTTGGATGCCTGCCAGGCCAATGCTTCCATACTTAGTGATGACTCAGGAAACCAGCTTCATTTTTTAGTTTATAAAGCACTTTCTGATGAGCAATGGCATACAAATCTACAAAAATCCATTATTTGGGAAGACTTTCTCTGTTTACAAAAGAGGAAACCTTTTTTTTTTTTTTTTACTTTTAGCAAGAAGACATTTTAAAAATGATTATTTTAAAAATAAAGTCATTTACAAAAGCATAATCTTACATATGTGCATTTGAGAATCTAACCATGTGTGCTTGATACCATAATTATTATCAGTCTTAAATTCAGAATTTGCATGTTTTGTATGAAGGTGAATTGATAACAAAATTCTGTCCTTCCTGCTTTAGAGGGTAAAAGGAGCACCTGATGGCTTGGTTCAAAAAACCCAATCAAGATGGCAGCCATAGGTACGCAAACCAAGCCCCACCATTTTTACTTGTGTCAGATGCATGACTCATGGAAATTGAGTGAGGTTTTTCAATGCATATGCTCCCGGAGGCTCAGTGACATGATAGTACCATGTTTTTAGAATATTCTGATACCTCAAAGACAACTAGTGAGATCACATCTTGCAGCCTGGAATTGTGGATTCCAGAATTAAAATTTAGAATCTGAATTATTGTCATCTGGTGCCACCTCTACTGGTCTGTTTGACAATGGCAGAGGGTTCTCTTTTCTAATCTTTGTTTTCTTCACTTGTTCATATTACCTGCAGAGGTAAAGCCACTTTGTCTCTAAAATGTAGCATTTCTATCTGAAACCAGGGCAAATACACTATGGCAGTGATCCCCAACCTTTTTTATGCTGCGGCCCGGTATCCCCAACCATTTTTATGGCGCGGCCCGGTACCGGCATCAGCTGGGCGCCACCATCTTGTTTTGATGAAAAAGTGCTTCCGGTGAGCTTTCTACCCGGAAAAGCTCACTGGAAGCACTTTTTCATCAAAACAAGATGGCGGCGCCCAGCAAACCAGCGGCCCAGTAGGACTTGTTCCACGGACCGGTACCGGTCCGCGGACCGGTGGTTGGGGACCCCTGCACTATGGCATCTATAACCAATGCTCTTCACTCCATCTCAGATTTTTTAAAATCTTTTTCGTGAAGCTCTCACAGCAACTTTTACATATTTGCATTTTTGAATTTCATTTTCCTTTATCTTTCCCCTACACTACTCTAATCAAAAAGGCTTTTCAATGCAGATGTATGAATGCATCATGCCATTATGACTGCAGCCATACAGAAAAGTTTAAATATTCACTGCTATACCACTATGAAACTGCCATGTTCTAGACCAGTGGTGGCTAACCTTTTTGGCTCCTGTGCCAATAATTGTGTGCATGCTTGCTTGCTTGTGCTTGCGTGCCATCATCCAGAAGGCAATGCGTGTGGCCCCCCATGCCTCCTGCGCATGTGCGCGCAACCTGCACTGAAGCAGTTTGTGCGCTCCACGTGCTTCTGCACATGCGTGAGTGTCTCCTGCGCGCTGTTGCTGTCATGCCCCCGCACATGCGCACCAAATATCCAACAATCAGCTGTTGGGTGGGCGGCACACGCACATGCACAGTAGACCTTTTCTGGTGAGTGCTCGCATGCCGGCTCTGTGTGCCACTTCCGGGACGCATGCCATAGGTTCGCCACCACGGTTCTAGACCTTTTTATAGCTGAGTTTCCTGCCATCATCTCTGAGAATCTCAGAAAGATTCTTTTGTTTTGCTAAATGTCAAATAGATGTAGACAAATGCATAGATCTTTGGTGAGATCTATTGTGTTTTTGTTTAGTTTTTTGGTGGTGTGGCAGGCAGACTCTATAGACCAAGTTAAAAGACAGTCAGCTATTGGTCAGCTTAGCATGGAGGCAGCAAGATGAATAATGACTGACTGGCATTCTCTGTAAATTCCAAACCTCCAAAAATACAAATATGCTCACTAGCATATTTACAGATCTGAAAAAATAGAAGTCAGTAGTATTTCAAATGCATTTAAACATGCATTGTAAAGGCTTAATTAAAACTCAGGGTGTACTTCCCCATTTAAATGCACATTTATACATATTCTAGCAAATACCATACAAAGTAGATTGATGTGTTTTACACCTGTAGTTTGTTTCAGTTGTGGAGCTGCCCTACCTATCATGTAAGCCCAAATTCAACTGCATGCCTGCTTCTTACTGATACAATTCCAATTTATGAATTAATAGCAGAATTATAAATTACAAGGAATTAAGTCATGATATCAGTACATTTTAGGTAAAGCGTGCTCTAAGGAGACATTCATACTAATTATAACATTAAATTATTAAAGAATCTCTTTAAATTTAAGTCATGAGGTGTTTGGAAATGTTTTTATCTGATATTCCTTTTGCAATCTAAATGTATAATATAGATACAATTGCATGTGTTCAGATTCTCAGATCCTTATGAATATGTAATTAATGCATTATTACTTAAAATATAAAAAATTAATGATTTCTTTAAAATGGCATAAAGAAACATTTAGGGAAATTATTTAGTTTATTTAATATATTCTGCCTTTTCATTTAAATGCTAAAGATAGTTGAAGGAAAAACTCCCAAAAAGATTACGCCCCCCCCCACACTAAATCTGTTAAAATAAATTAGTAAATCACAGTGTCCACATAATTATGTACAATGAGTATACTGGTGGTTATATAGAATATCTTCATGAAGTGCCAGGGAGGCACTCAGTTCAACAACAATTCAAAAAGTAGGCCTTTGATGAGGCAATTCAGTATATATTTCTTTTCAGACCAGTTCTGAAGTTTAGATAAAGGTATTTTTGTGTGGAAAAAAGTGGAAAGCAGCAAGACGGGATAAGACTGAAGTGGTTTTAATATTGTTTTTAGTGAAATTTTAAATTGGCTGGCTAATACCTGGCTAATACCACCCACAAACCCAAACTATGGTTAAGATACATCGATGACACATTTGTGATTTGGCCCCATGGAAAAGAAAACCTAAACAACTTCCTAACACACCTAAACAGCACACACCCCAATCAAGTTCACCATGGAAACGGAAACAAACAACTACCATTCCTAGATGTACTAATCTACAAAAAAAAACCAGATGGCACACTAGGACACACCATATACCAGAAGAAAACACACACCAACCGCTACCTCAACGCCCAATCCCACCACCACCCAGCACAGATAAACTCCGTGGCCAAAACACGAATCGCCAGAACCAAACGCCTGGCAGACAAGGCACACATAAAGACTGAACTATGCACCCTGACTAAAGTACTGACAGCCAACCGCTTCCACAAAAGCAAAATCACCGGCTTGATCCACAAAAACACACTGAGACATAATGGAGGCCTAGAAGATGAACAGACCTATGGAACAGCTGTCCTGCCCTACATAAGAGGTACTACAGACAAAATCAGTAAGATACTACACAGGCATCACATCAAGACTGCCTTCAAAACAGACAGAAAAATAGCAGCCATCCTTAGAAACCCCAAAGATAAAATTGACCTGGAAAACCAAGGCATATATGAAGTCCCCTGGGCATCATGCCCGGCCACATACATTGGACAGACCAATAGAAGAATAAGTACCCGCCTGGATGAACACAAAAATGCAGTCAAAAAGCTGGAACACACTTCCTCACTAGTCCAACACATGAAAGCCACAGGTCATAGCATCAACTTCAATGGCACTAAAACCCTAGCCACTATAGAAAACCCCAGCCACAGAATTATCAGAGAAGCCATAGAGATTGAAAAAAGACCTGAAAGCATGAATAGAAGAGATGATTCCACCAGGCTGTCAATCATTTGGAAGCCTGCACTCACAAACAAAAAAAATCTCCACACCACAAGCCAGGCAAACACCTGGGCACAAACAGATCCCCACTGATACCTCCAGCTCAAGCACACCCCAACCAGGCACCCAGATGAAACCCAGCTTCCTAACTAATGATAGCCGTCTCGCGGGTATTTGTATGTGGATCTTTGGTTATTCGGGTTTTCTCCCGCATAAGATTGGAAGTATCTAGGCAACGTTTCGATGAAGTCTCATTCATCATCTTCAGGCTTGTGTCTTCAGCTCTGTGCTTCTCAGAATGATGTGAGCTTGCAGCTGCTTCTTCCTTTTAACTGCTAGTGGGGGTGTGACTTGATTGGGTGGGGGCTTGGCTGTGTTCTGATTGGGTGGGGGTGTGTTCTCATTGGTTGGGGGTTTGGCCGTGTTCTGATTGGCTGGAGGTGTGCTCTGTTCAGGTGGGGGCTTGGTTGTGCTCAGGTTAGTCTTAGTTGCTGGGGTATTTGATCACAGCTCATCAGCTCAAATCCCCCAGCAACTAAGACTAACCTGAGCACAACCAAGACCCCACCTGAACAGAACACACCCCCAGCCAATCAGAACACAGCCAACCACCCTACCAATCAGAACACAGCCAAACCCCCAACCAATGAGAACATACCCCCACCCAATCAGAATACAGCCAAGTCCCCACCCAAGCAAGTCACACCCCCACTAGCAGTTAAAAGGAAGAAGCAGCTGCAAGCTCACATTACTCCAAGAAGCACAAAGCCGAAGACACAAGCCTGAAGATGATGAATGCAACTTCATCGAAATGTCGCCTAGATACTTCCAATTTTACGCGGGAGAAAACCAGAATAATATATATATATGGTATTCAGCTTTGTTCGGGTATTTTCCCATGTCATTATAGTTGTGCTTTTAAAGTTGTAGCACTCACAGACGAACACAATATAGAAGCCTAATGATGGCAGATGAGATTCTGCCGAAACGTTGCTACAACTTTAAAAGCACAACTATAATGATGTGGGAAAATACCCAAACAAAGCTGAATACATACATGTAAGTACCCGTGAAAACTTTATATTTCTTAAAAATAGCTAATTTCAATGCATACTAAGAAAGATTCTGTTCTTTGGATTTTATATTAATATTTTGGTAAAGATTAATGTGAGACTAATAAAGTGTTTGATGAATACAATCCATGCCTCAGGTATTTTCACTATACTTTAGCTTTTGCATTCATAAAATATATATATAAACATGACTGGACAAGTTATTTCAAGCAACACAAAAGCATAATTGTGGTCACCCACAGACCATTTGCCTGAGTACTTTAGAGCAGACTGTCAACCCGGACACAGACTTTGTTTCTCATTATGGTTTTTCTTATTACACTTAACAATAAATTTGTGGTTTTCAGATTAGCATATGAATATTCATTCGTGGTGAATTTGGGGAAAAAACAGTGCAAGATTCTTTGTTAGGCAGAGGAAAGTAACAAATACTGAACATTAAAAGATCCCTAGATAATTTCCAGCTCAAGGCAGAGATTGAGTGATTGGGTTTTCCTAAACCATGGACAGAAGTGATCCAAAGAGGCAATGAAAGCTCATTGCAAGCTGATGGTGGTACCAGTGGTTCAATGCATCTTTGGATAATAGACTAGGTCCTGCATCTGGTGCCCAAATGTCTTGCAGAACATTAATTATTAACTGCAGTCACTACATGGTCAAATGATATTGGTGGGCCCCAGCTGTATCCCTCAGTCTTTGTGATGTGAGATAAATAGAAAATACTGTCTTGGCTTGGAATTCAAATACAGTGTCCTCCAAACTTGGTGGTTATAACATTGGCCACTGGATTCTGAAGAAGCTGATCATTAGCCAGGGTAAAATTCAGTTGTGAAGTTTGGTGGGTTCCCTCTCAATTAGAATAGAAAGGAGGGGGCTGAAAGATTCCTGTTCTCTTTTAAGTAGTGGGGGGGAAATGCTGTTACCAGAGACTATTTATTCAAACAATTGAGTTATGAAGCCTACATTGTGCAATCTGTAGCACATATGTTCTGGTATGCACAGTAAGTAGATAGAAAAGGGATTTCCCCCCCCCATTCTTAAATTTCTGAAAAATGAAGACATTTGTATATATTGATTGGCAGCGGATTCAGGAAAGGCCAAAATAAAGAGACTTATTCATGCAATACCACAAAATGAAGATACACGTAGTCCTCAAGTTACAATACTTCATTTAGTGACCATTACAATGGCACTGAAAAAAGTGATTTATGACTGTTTTTCACACTTACGACCATTGCAGCCTCCCAAAGATCACGTGATAAAATTTTAGACATTTCGCAACTGACTCACATTTATGATCGTTGCAGTATCCTGGGGTCATGCGATGCCCCTTTGCCTTTCTGGCAAGCAAAGTCAATGGAAAAGCTAGATTCAATTAACATCCGTATCAATAACAGTTGCAGTAATTTACTTAACAACTGTGGCAAGCAAAATGGGGCACTTAACAAATGTCTCACTTAGCAACAAAAATTTTGGGCTCAATTGTGGTTGTAAGCCAAGGACTACCTGTACTGATCAGAAAAGAGGCCAAAACAATAGGCACTGATCAGATACCTAGTTTGTAAAGTAAAAAGTATATGATATATACAATAAAAAGAGACACTGGAGGGATTTTATGAGGAAGAACACTTGGTTGAAATGCACATTCATTCTTTCCAATGCACTTTTAAATATTGATTTACACCAGAATTCCTGCACACCAGAATTATTAGAAAGTCTTCATTTCCTTAATTCCCTGGACATTTCAAGCAAATAAAATACAAGTATTCAAGCATATCTGGTTCTTAAAGCACACACAACATGGTTATCAAGACTATTTCAGTCATTTTCTGGATTAAGTGTACTGTAGCATTAAATACCAATGTAGTAGTAGTAACACAGAAGAAATTCTATAATCTAGTTGTAATCTCTTTTCCAATCATTCAACTGAAATGAATGTTTGCCTAAGTACTACTCCAGAGTAATATGTATTCTTACTGACTCTATTAAACTTCTATCAAGAAGTGTTAAATTATTTGTGACCTCAGACTCTAATTATAAAGAGAAGGAACTCACCAAGTAAACATAGCATCACTCCGTTTCTAAGAAATATTCTGCATCTTATTCTCTCATCCAGATTTGTAGTTCATTTGCAATTTTCTAGCAGAAGGCTGAATTAATACCATGCACTTAAGTAGCAGAATGACCCATTAAAAGGAAAATGTTCATAATAGAGTTGTCTTGATTTTGTCTGAAGTATCAATGAATGTAATAGGGATACATTATATTTGAAATACAATTAGATTTATTAAGAAATAAATTTTTATTCACATGAAAAAAAGAAAGAACAAGTCCGGGGCAGCAACCACTTTACCCCTCTGACTCTGCTAGATGTATGATAATATCAACACAATGTCAAGATACAGAGATTTTTGTTTTGTTTTCAGAGAATGTGTAAGCCATTAGAAAAGCCTAAGACATTAAAAAAAGATTCCCCAAAGCTTCAAAATGACCTTGATTGCAAACCCATAGGCTCTCAAAAGTTTAACTTAATCTATGTGATATAATGTGGCTACTTGTAATTTTTTAAAAAAGTACGTAGAATAGCATTGCAGAAATAAAAATCTTTTCTTAAGAAGGAAAACAAATCAATTTTCTTTACTATTTTTCAAAATTCAGACTGAAACCAGATATAAGCTTGAACACTCTTGAACTTCTTCATGTTTCCTGGTGAAAAGTAATAAGGAACAGTTCTCACTTAAAAAACAACAATTAACTACCTAATGACTAAAATGCTGAGCCATAACAACATAGCAATAGGTTGGCAATCAAGGTCATTTACCTAAAGATAATATTACCTAAAGATAATATTATCAGCAGCCAGATTAGCAATAGTGGACTCAACTGAGTCAAGCAAAAGGAGTTGTTTGCCAGGAAAGGATTGAGA
Organism: Notechis scutatus; assembly: GCF_049901735.1. NCBI lineage: Eukaryota > Metazoa > Chordata > Lepidosauria > Squamata > Elapidae > Notechis > Notechis scutatus. Next base: position 54,289,984 of record NC_142013.1, on the reverse strand, counting down.
GGACACATAGGAGGCCAGAAATAAGTGATTAGGACTGCCTACTTATTTGTCAGCAGGGCTACATGCTTGTAGTAGTTGCAGTAAACTTTAATCAATCCTTGTTTTAAATGAAAGATGGGCTAAAATTTCAAATTAACTTTTCTAAAAACAAGAATTCTTACTAAAGAAAAAAAGGGGGTAACCCTAGTACCACAATGGCAAATCTATGGTACGTGTGGCATGCCGAGCCATCTCTCCGGGCACGCCAGCCATTGCCTGTTACTCTTCCAGTTTTCAGCGCGCTCATGCGCACCGGCCAGCTGGTCTTTGAGCATGCATGTACACCAGGAACCAGAAGATGCGAGCCAGAAACCAGAAGCTGAGCTGCTCTTCCGGTTTCTGGTGCTCGTGCAACACTTGTAAGAGCTTCTTATATACAACGTGCCTGCTTGTTTCTTCAAAAGATGCTAGACTTGTATTTTTTAAAACCTCCAATATTGCATACAAAGTCAGTTGAAAATGAGAAAGAAGAACCATGTTTTGCTGTGGGCTTCTAGTTCTGTCACCCATGAGTGCATTATTGAATTTTACCTTGCTTTTATTGCTTTCGTGATCTTGATTGGGGAAGGGGGAAAGCGTATATTGCCTACTACCTAGTGCCATTCATTTGTAACACAAACTGAGAACAGAGCTTAATTACTGATCATTTTCAGCTGCTTTACTCTTGCCTTTCCTCAGAACCCAGAATTTTTTTCCTGGGCTATTTATTTTAACATATCTTTAGTGATTTTTCAAAGAGCACCAATCTAAGTGTTCAGAACTAGCCTGACTGAAAGGTCACAGATAAGGAGCATCTTTGCACCAGTGACCTATTAATTGACCAAAGGGGCATGAACCCTTTTTAAAACTGAAAGAAGCAACAAAGGAATATTAATAAAGGACCTAGAAACAAAAAATGCCAAGATAGTATTGACATATCCACATAGGAAAAAATGTAAATACATTCAGTATAGCAAGAAAGTATAAGCAATCCAAAGTTTTAAAAATATCATTATTTACCTGACATTGTTGTAAGACAATATGAAAAATATTTTTTCTCTTTATCTCACTTTCATGAATTATTGCATTAACCAAAAGCTTGTACTGGCAATAGATAATTCTTACTTATCATTTTTATATTAGTTATTATGAACAAATTTCAGCTCAACATAATGCAGAACCTTACCCATCAACCTTAATTCTCCAGAGTTCTTCACTGTTTCTAAGAGAGCACATTTTGAAATGTTGGATGCCATCACAAAATTATTGTGCTGTGGCATTATGAGACCTCAACATTCCTGTTGCTATGGATTTTATCAATTCAAATGTGAATTATGGTTCTCAAACAGAAGCCCATGTCTTTAAAACCATTCCCCCCCCAGTCAAATTTGTCCTGAAATAAACCTGTCTTATTTAACTACATCTACTGTTCCTTTTTATTCCTTTTCATTCATTCCCACAGCACTTTTACAGCCTGGGTTTATTCAGTGCTTTGAATCATTAGCTAACTAATCATATTTTAGTGATTGCATAAACTTTCCTCAGGCTAATTCAGGATGCTATGTGAATAGGGAAACTTTAGTAACTTGGGAGAATCATAGTTAACCACATAAATGTATCCCATCTGACCATAGCTCCTGCTTCTGTCTTTTTGTTTTTCTCCACTTATCCACATTTTATCTGCTTTTCTCTTGAAATGTTTCAGCCCCCTGCATTAATAAAATAATTTAGAGCTGACTGTAGGAAAGGCATGAGAGAGTCATTGAGAATGGAAGGAAGGAAACGTTAAAGAGGGAGACTTGGCATGAGACTATGGAGTCCTGAAATGGGAAGAAATGTGAGAAAAACTCAAAATAATCTCATCCTGATTTTTTTTAAATGATGAAACTTGGACAGGCTTTCTAGATTATGTTTGACTTTCCTACAATCAGGAGTATCCCTGGCAATTGTTTGAAAGGTGGTGGGCACTATGTCATACGGTGGTTCATGAGGAAGTCAGACTTCTTGTAGCAGACACATTTAAAGCAGCTGTTTCCACCACAGAAGTTAATGAAACTTTTGTATATTAAATTTGAAAAACATTTGAATCTCTAAATTACCTTTATTAATGGCCCGAGTAATGACTTAATCAGAAGTGAAGAAATCCTAGGCACGTGCAACTCACTTGAAACAGGGAAAGAGAAGCATGTTTAGGAAATGTTTCATTTGTTTCCACAGAGGCAGCTTTATTCTCAAACATCAGTGACGTGTATAAGGAAACCTCTCATTGTAATTAATGTAAAGAAAATATGCACTCCACCCCAAGAGGTATGGGATAATTTATTATAAAGGCAAGAGAACAACTTGAATATCTATTTTTAAATGTTTACACAAGCATCTTTAGTTCTTATTCCTTATTAAAAACTGAGAAGTCTGGAAAGAAGGGCAATGTGAAGGCTTACAAAACCTATGTAATGTTTATTCAGAAATACGTTACATTGCATTCAATGTGCCAGATTCCCTTGGTATATGTTGTCATCTTTGAGGAGGGTTTTTTTTGGATAACTGAAGCATTAATTAACTCATTCACCCATTCATGCAACTCCAAGCTTTGGGCAGTTTATAATTAGGTATAAAAGAAAATACAAAATAGAAGAAAGAATCATGAATAGTCCCAGAAACAACAGAGAAAATCCACCCATCAGAGGATTAGTCTTCACTCAGGGCCAAAGCCTGGGAGAATCTCTGTGGGGGACACCTTTCCAGAGGACAGGTGCTGCGACTGAGAAGGCACATCTTCTGGGTCCCACAAGATGATAACACTTAAGTGATGGGAGCTGGAGCATACCCACTCTGCCTGATTGTTCCATTGGTGCAATCAATGTACCAGACAGAAGAAACAACGGGAGACAATTGGTTCCTCAAACAGCATTATTTTTATGTGGTCTGTTTCATTCAAACACAGAGATATTCTAGTCATTGAATATCATCAGTTTAGATTCCACTGACAATGGATAAAGTTATCAAATTGTCCAAGCAATGGCTATTCCTTTAAGGAATAAAATAGAGAAATATTTTCCCTTTTTTCTCTAGCTACTTCTGTATAAAAGCCGATTTATTGTCTTTCTTATCCTAACAGGCAGGAAAGGAGCTAAAATAATGGGACACAATTTTGAGTGGTGTATCCCACTTGGCTTATGGAATAAAAATACTGCCCATACTATGGAGTTCTAAAGATGTGTTGAAACATATGCAGATATCTTTCAACCCCAAGTTTTGGTTTGGAGTTGATTTAGTGTTTCAGGAAATAGCCATTTGCCCTTGGATTGAGCAGAATTTACATAAATAGGGCTGGGTTCTGTGTAGATTTACATTCCCATTTGCCTAGGCATGAGAATTTGCTTCAACTTATTAATAGAGGGAATACCACCTTTCCTATAGAGGGCTATAGACAGAAATCATAGTGCAAAGCGCCTTCATATTCTGTTTTTAAAGTAAAAATTAGCTATGTTAAGATGGAACTAAATTATACTTGTATAACTGGTTCAAAATTTACTGACATTGAAGAACTGTTGAGCCTGATCAGATCTGCTAGCCATCAAGAGGACTCTTCTCCCTTTTCATTAAATTCTCAAAAAGCAAAACATGAAAGTTGCTCCTATAAAGGCTGCCTTTTTGCTGAAAGTGGAAAATTGCTCATAAAGTATTATTAGATTCTTAATTGAAGAAATTTATAAGGATTCTGTTCCACTTGTGGAACCATAGAACAGGCTCAAAAATGGTTGAGTTTGATGGAGGATTTGATCACATCTGTAGCAGGTTCTTAATAGGAAGTGTTTGGAACATGTAGGGAATCCACTACATAAATAATTATTACTGTAGTAAATCTGCCATTTGTGGGATTTACAGAACACCCTGCAGTCAATTCACCTGGGTGTTCACTGGGTGGAAGTTGAATTACAATCAAAAGGACATACCTGTCAAAAGATGACTTGTCTCTGTGGCTTGCATAGCATCACACAAACATTTTACTCCTTCCCTCAACACATGCTCTGCCCTAAAGGAATAGTCTTTATATAAATCCAGCCAAACAAGAAATGCAGATGATGAATTCATTATGTTTACTTCCTCAGGTTTACATCAGGTATAGAGAATATTTTATAGCCTAATTCTGGGAATGACTTTGAAGACTCTTTCTCAAATTTGATGAAGGCAAAGTTCAAGAGGGTAGAGGTTAAAAAATGACTACCAAAAGTAAAACAGCATCTTTGTTACCTGCACCTTTCACCATGCATGACTATGCAGAAATAAGTAAGGGCAGCACTTGAACAGGAAGTTCCTCTACTTGCTTACTCAGAAGTGAATTTCACTTACTCTATTTCCAGAAAAGCATAAATAGAATAATAGGCTGTTTTCTGAGAATTAAAGGATTAACTATACTAACAAAATTTGTCTATTTATTTTAATTTATATGGGCATCCATCTTGCTAGAAAGCGCAGATCATAAAACAAAGGCATAACATGTAACTTCTTTACCACAGGTGTGATAGTTGATGACACCACATTCTCAATGAACTGTAGCTTTCAAAATTAAAAATTAGCCCTGTATCATTGCCCACAATGCAATGATACAGATGGGAGTTCACCTTAGCATAAATTACCATGAACAGTAATTGTTTATCCACAAAAGGATCCAATTGATACACAATCTAAATTGGTGAAAAAAAATGCTTCTGTTAATATCTGCTACTTGTTCAAGCAAGAGCCTAGAGACAAGGAAGCATGCACTTAGTCTGCTAGGGGAGTAGAAGGTAGAAAATCACCAGGTCCAAGAAGCCCCCAAACCAAAGCTATTCTATCTTGCCAGGATTGACCATACCTACAAATTCCAGGTCATCAGGACAGAATGTCCACAGCATTACTCGGTCAGTCTGGAGCAAAGATATGCAATTGAGTATTATCAGTATAGTAATGATGTCTTACTCTATGCCAGGGGTGTCAAACTTGCATCGTCACAGCGCTGTCACATCCTAAACAATGTCTTTTCTTACGTAGAAGACACAGAAGTATAACCAGATGGACAAACAGGGTTAAAAACAGCTTTTATTAATGGCTATCAGTCTCCTAAATACAACTACAATCATTCCATGCATATAGGGGAACATATGATGGTCTCTAATTACTTGTATAAGGACCATTTTCTATATTATTCATGTTGCATTGTATTTTTGTTATGGATAGCATCAGTAGAGAGGCTAAACCAATTTCATTGTATATATGTACAATGACAATAAAAGTTATTGTTATTGTTATTGTTGCCTCTTTTATTCATTAAACATAAACTCAGTCAGCTGAACATTTAAAAATGTATCACAAATACCAGTGATTGGTGTTAATAGTTGATACCGGTTGCTGCCAGCATCCTAGGTATCAATCAAGTATCTTCTTAAAATATACGGTGTTCCAAGTAGCACAGTTTTTTGCAGTTCCGCTGGTGTTATTGCAGGAAGCTACAATTTCTTGATGTGTTTTGTAAAATTCTTGGACATGGTACCAAGTGCCCCAATGACAATGGGTATCACTGTTACATGTTTCATCCATAACCGTGTAGTTTCGATGGCCAGGTCACAATATTTTGTGATTGTTTTCCAGTTCTTTTTCTTTGACTCTGGTGTCTTTTCGATGGCCTCATACCATCGATGAATGAATTGTACACTTCGGCCTTAGACAACCATAATATCTGGTATGTTGTATTCCAAATGGTGATCCATCTGTATTCGAAAGTCGCACAAGATCTTCACCATCTCATTTTCAACAACTTTTCCCACTTTATCTAAAGTGTGGTACATATTTAAAAGTTTACGTGTTTTCCAGTCCAGGTTTTCCAGTTCAGCCACAGTCCAGTTGGTGATTCCAGCTGGGTAGCGTATCACTGGAACTGTCCATGTATTAATGGCTTTATGTTTCCAGAATTCAGTTTTGATTTTAATATTTTGCAGACCCTCCTGATGTATTCCTTTTGCATTGACTCTTTGACTTTTCCATTCAAGATATTATCTGCTTCCAATATGCCTAAGTATTTGTAACTGTCATCCTTTGCTAATGCTTTCATGATGCTTCTATTTCCCAGTTCTATTTCTTCTATTTTTTAAAATTTTTCCTTGCTGCATGGATAATATAGCACATTTTTCAAGTCCAAAGTTCATTTTGAAGTCATTGCTGAACAGTTGAACTGTGTTGAGTATTTATTGAGTTCAGTGGGGCTTTTTGCATACAGTTTTAAGTCATCCATGTATAGTAGATGGTTTACCTTGCCATGTTGGCTTGAGATTTGATAGCCAAGTTTTGTGTTTCATTGGATTATTGTCAGTGGAATTAATGTGATGTTGAACAGTAGTGGCAAAACTGAGTCCTCTTGGAAGATTCCTTGTCTGATGTTGACTTCACCAATGTTCTCCCATTTGCTGTTAGAACATTTTTGCATATTTGCTTTCAAAAATGTATGAATATTTTTGTTGATTCCAAAGTTTTTCAGACAGGCATTAATCCATCTGTGGGGTAATGTGTCAAATGCCTTCTTGTAATTTATCCATGCCATATTTAAATTTGTTCTTCATTTTGCATTTTTTAGTACCACTTTGTCAATGAGCAGCTGATCTTTTGTTCCTCTTGATTTTTTGTAATTTCTTTTTGTTCTACTGGGTATAAACTGTTTTCCATCAGATGACTGAATACTGAATTTGCCAGTACTCTTGTAAAAAGTTTGAATGTTATTGGAAGACAAGTAATTGGGCGATAGTTGTTTAGTTCTGTGCCCTTTTCTGGATCTTTCATTATCAAGTATGTTCAGCCAGCTGTTAACCATTCTTTGCTTATTTTATTTATTTGATTTGATTGATTGATTTGTCAAGCATGTATAACAGATATAAGTATAATCATGATTATTAATACATGAAATGGGTACGAGTAAAAGAGAAAATTAGGAGAGGGTTGGTAGGCACGTTGCTGCGCTTATGCGTGCCCCTTAAAAACCTCTTAGGACTGGGGTGAGGTCTAAAGTTAAAGTTTTTGGGGTTTGGAAGAAACCACAGAGTCAGGCAATGTATTCCAGGCATTGACGACACTGTTGCTGCAATGCAGTTTGGTGCAGTTTACCTTGAGTTGTATCTATTGTGTGCTTGTGTATTGTTGTGGTTGAAGCTGAAGTAATCATTGATGGGTAAGACATTGCAATTAAGAATTTTATGTACTACACTTAGGTCAGTCCAAAGATCTAAGTTCTAAGTTGTCTAAGCCTAAAATTTCAAATCTGGTGGCATAAGGTATTCTGTTGCCAGTAGAGGAGTGGAGAACTCTTCTCGAGAAATGTCTCTGGACTCTCTCAATTGTGTTAACGTCTGATATGCAATGCAGGTTCCAGACAGATGAGCTGTATTTGAGAATTGGTCTAGCAAATGTTTTGTATACTCTAGTTAGTAGTACAATATTACTGGAGAAAAAGCTGTGCAGGATTAAGTTAACAACTCTTAATGCCTTTTTGGCTATGTTGTTATAGTGGGCTCTAGCATTTAGATCATTAGAAATGAGTACTCTAAGGTCCTTGACAGAGTGTCAAAATGCGTAATTTCTGTTATTGTTTTTTCCTCCAGGTTGTATTTTTTGTATAAACTGTTTTTCAGCTTTTTATTCTTTAGTTTTCCTTCTTTCAAGTATTTCAAATTGCTGACATCTCCTCGTAGTTTTTAAATTTTATTTTCAAATCAAATTTTCCACTTTTCTAGTGGGTTTCTTTTTTGACATTTTATAACCCAATTATGAAGTTGTAATGGCAGCTATGCTGTACATTAATTGGTTTGTTTCATGTGGTGTGCTGGATGGGATGGAAGTTAAAATGTTGTTCACTGCATTTAGTAGATTTATGATGATGATGACAGCAATTGGTACTGGTTTTTCTCTTCAAGGCAAGGGAAAAAGAATGCTAGTGATCTAGTTTGTCTTAACTTTTTTCACATATTCATATTATGTGAAATATGAATATATTTTATATTAGCAGCTGGCCTCATTAGCAAGGCAAAATAGAAGCCAACCATGTAGCTAGAAGTATGTATCTAGAACAACTTGTGTCACATCATTCACTTAAAGAAAGCCCATTAAGCAGGCTGTCTTTATGTGTCCTGAGATTACATTAAAATGATTATTTTATAGCTGTGCAGCCTAACAAGCCACTACCTGCTTCACTTCAGCTTGAATTCAAAATGAAAAATAAACCAAACATAGCCTAATCTGAAAAACAAAATAGACAAACTGAACTTTTAACATCAGTGGAGAGGAATTCAGGAGGAACAGAAGCAGTTGTTTATGAGAGCAAAATCCAAAAGACTGTAGAGCTTATGTATCCACTTTTCAATTGCTGTATTGAGATAGGTGACTGTTGAAAAATTAGATGTGCAAGTCAATAGTGACTGCAAAAAGAAGGTAGAAATGTGGCAAATACAGATGCATTTTTATTGCAAGCTTTATTTAGCTTATTTGAACAAAAAAATTTTTTGTCATGTTATCTACACTGCCCTCCCCAATTTCAAAATACCCTTTAGTAATATAGCTTTGCTATTTTTATGTTTCTGAAACTACTAACTTGTGGCCCTATGAACTTTCAATTGCTTATTTTCTTTTCAATTGGTCATTTTTTGACAGATATGAACCAGCCAATTAGCCAGGATTTATGTACTTTTTCAAGAAATAAATAATTCAAATGACTGTTTGTTCACTCTTCAAGCATCAAATAAATTTTGTAGAACTGAAGCCAATTTTATTATAAATAATGAGTTATGTGGATTACCACATGCTGGGCTTAAACAAAATAACCCCAGACAAGAGAAAAGTATATTGTGTGGAAGATCTTATTGTTATGGTCTGCTATTATAAATCAAAACCAGCAAAGAGAGGCTACTTAAAATGAATCTTTAAACATTGGAAAAGAATTTAACTAGAATCAAATATCATTAACAGATCAAAGAAGATTAATTACTAGAAATAAAATATTCAGGAATGCAGAATTGAAGAGATTCAAAAAATTGTGAAAATGGAAGACTCACAAACAGTAGAATAAGAGGAGAAACTCAGATAACAACAATTTCAAGTATAAAGGAAACCACTGATATGTACCACAGAAATAATAACCTAGAAGAAGTAATAACAACATAACCAGTACAGGCCAGCAATAAAACAACTTATGAATTGAATTCCTCACAAGGAGAATTAAGAGAAAATTATAGTTTATGCAGAATTACCACTAGAAAAACAAAGACTACCATAGTTGAAAATAGTCCCCAAGAAAAACCTGGAATTTATGAAGGATGAGAATAAGGCACTTGTGAGGATTAAAATAATATCTATTGAACAGACCAATCAGCTTGCCTATAGGACAGCAATAGTAGTTACAGAAAACCAAAACCACATTCAGTTTAAAGTGGAAGATCAGACTGGAGGCCAAAGTAAAGAAATAAAGATTGGATGCAAGTAATTTAAATTACATGAAAGAAAAAAATTGAGGAATGTAAAGATCAAGACAAGCATTAAAAAAAAACCTGACTTGGTGCCAGAAAAATTGAAATCCTTTGGAAATCATAAAACAAGAAACAACAGCAACAGCTTGGGAAACTGAATGCTATGAGGCATGTATCCTCCAATTTAAGCAAAATCAATTATTACAATAATTCAGCGAGACCAGAGGCAATTCTATCGAAGTATGAATAGCAATAGAAAATTTAAAAATGATAAACCAAACAAAAAGGAAACAATACAGTTTTGAAAACATCTATGGAAAACTCAAAAAGACTATTATAAAAATGCTAGATGGATAAAAGATTTGACAATTAATGTAATAAAATCAAATAAGAGAACTAATAAAAGACCAGAAATAGTTAAAAATAAAAAAGGATTTACAGCTATCTATCCAATTTTACCTGGGAGATATTTTCCTTTATAAAGTTTTGTATCGTGGTGACAAAATTATCTTTTTATATTTTTGAAATTTGCATTATCTGTAAGCAAAGTATTCCCCTTTAATAATATTAAAACCATTTTCTTCTCTTTCTTTCCTCAATTGGTATAACAAACCATTTCCCTGGTTTGTTTGCTAATTCAAAATTGTTCAGTTTAATGAATTTCATCTTTGCTTTCATTTCTTTAATTGTAATATGGAAAGCTGGCATTGTAAAAGTTTAATTTGTTGTGAGATACTTTTTCTTCCTGGAACCTCTTTCTCCTCTTTCTTTTTTATCTCCTTTAAAATATTTCACATTTCCTCTTCTGTCTTTTCAATTTATTATTTTGCTGTATTACTTTTCCTTTCATAAAGGCTTTATTTGCATCTCATACTCTGTGTCTTCATTTACCTTAAAAAATATTTCAATTTCTTTTTACAATGCTCAATCATTGATTCTATATAGTTTCATCTGTAAATTACGGTTTTCTCTTTTTCCTTCTTATTATTTTTTCTTTATATATCTTTATCTTTTATCTATATAAAATCTACAATTATTTTAAAAGAACATTCTTCAATCCTCTGCAAAAACAAAAGAAAAATATTGGCAATGGTTTGAAACATCTAATCATAATTGATGTCTTTTCTTAAAGAGCAGCTTCACTTGTAGAGATAGGCCATGTTTAAGCCTATGATCATATATTTATAGTGTTATAGTAGGATGTTTGTTCTTATATAAATTCATATGAAGCCTGAGCCACAATGAAGGCAATCCTAAAGTAATCACTAGAGATTCATTGTGGAACATAAAGATGTAAAACTAGTCAATTTTGCCTGTAGTCAATTAGAAGCCCAATAAAAGATTTATTGGACAAGAATTTCCTATTTTGACTTTTGTTTATTTAAAGCAATTTCTAAATTATTTCAGTATCTTCTAAAAGGAGCAGTGTTGAATTATTTTTAATGACTTCCATACATTTAAGGATTTCGATACTAGGATCCACTTTGCTATCTCATTGTATATTCTGTTCATGAACACACCTATGACCCATTGCTGATTTGTCTCATCCTAGTGCCTAAGTCTTTTACATGACTATTTGTTTTTTCTATATAAAAGAAGAAAATGACTGTAAGGTTTTAAGATCTTCTTTTAAAATAACATCTAATGTCTGATGGGGAAAATTCATCAATTAAGGTGGATAATTCAGCTTGCATTTCTCATTTCTACATCAGTTGCTGAACAGGTTCTGATATAGCTTGTGATGTAGGAAATAATTGCATTCCAGCGGAGGTGTTGCTATAATATCACTGCACCAGGGAATTAGCAGTGGAGAAGCAATAATTTTCAACCAGTTATTTTACATACACACACAAACACAAACACACACACACACTTTTATTTTCCTACTCTTTGCAAAAATCCCATAAAACTAGTCTTTGATCCTCTTTAAAATTTGGAGGTAACTGGAAAGTTTGGAGTTAGAGTCCCAACCAGTGGTGGGATTCAATTTTTTTTTACTACTGGTTCTGTGGGCATGGCTTGGTGGGCATGCCAGGGGAAGGATACTGTAAAATTTCCCGTCAGAGGTGGTATTTGCTGGTTCTCCGGACTACTTAAAATTTCCGCTACCGGTTCTCCAGAACTGGTCAGAACCTGCTGAATACCATCTCTGGTCCCAACACATCTGGAAGGGAAGTCTTAGCAAAGTTACTGTGGTCCCCTGTTTTAAAGTCTCCTCATATTAGTCATGCATAATATTTGTGCATATTTCTTGTTACCAAATTTCATATTCCTTTTCAGCATATGTCTGCTCTCCACATCTGCTCTCCCCTTTATATGAATTCTGCTGTTTCTTCCTCCATTTATTCTGGCATGTTGTCCCTTGCGGGCTTGGAACTGTTTGCTGCTATCAGTTGATCTGGCCAACTCCTGTTGCCCTCCGTATAGCTGCCTTCCCCCAACCCCACCCCTTGCATACTGTACATTCTTTCATTTTGCCACAGAAACTTTACTGATTTTTGCTTTCAAGAACACATCCTTTCCAGTGTTCAGCATTTTGATATCAATCAATTTCCTTCCTTCCTGGCAAAGCTTTTTTCTGTATAATTTATATTGCAAGGGCCAATCAAAAGTAGGTACACATCCAGCACCCCCTTTTCCACCATTAGTTCAGGTTCAGTCTCTACTACTCCATTTTTAAAGGAGAAGGATCAGGGAATACTTTTGCCAAACTGGTCTTCATAGGCTCATAAAGTAATTTCTCAATGTGTTACAAAGAGCAAACATAGCTTTTTAGGTACATAGAGGAAAAGCTGGAAAAAATAGGCAACACCTTTATTGGAACCAATGTAAACAATACAAAAAATGTGCACATTTCTAAGATGTTCAGAGTTTTTCATGAGGTAAAATGAAACGAAAAGGGCTAAGGAAGAATTGAGGGATTCCAAACAGTTGGCTGGACATTTTAAGCCATGATGTCTCCTATCAGGAGTTACTCTGAGATGAAATTTATGGATGGAATGCAGAGTTCCCTGTTAGGTCTTGATTCTATTTGCCCTATTTTTGTAATATCACTTGCATAATAAGTTATGGAAAACTGAAAAGTTTATATACCTTTTGTATTATTTGGTCCTTTCTGGTAAATATTATCATCCAACTATATATTTTAAATATTCTTATTATGATGTTACAACATTCAAGTTCAATTGACTCCAACAGTTCAAAATGTCTGTTTCAAGACTCTTACTCAAATAAAGAAATTTTACCTACCTACTTTTTGAAAGATAAACTGGCTGTGATTAGACATTGTTGGCCTCAGAATGATTGGAGTATTTTGTTTAATAGATAATTAGAGTTTAAGGAAAATAGTCCAGATTTCCAAACTGAATTGCAAAGGAGACTTTTGAGTATTAAACAGGGAAGTGATGCTTGAAAAAGAATGACCAAGAGAAACATTTATAAAGTAGATTTGCATATATTTCAATTCTGTCCGGCTCCAAAGACTCTGAGTGGCTGACAACAAATAATAAAGCTGCAGTTGTTAGTATACACATTTTATGTTAATTCTTCCTATGGAAAAGATGCTTCCAATGTAGGCATAAAACCATATTGTATCCTAGACATTATTCATAGGAGTATGTATATGCACTCCCTCTTTCAAAAGCACTTCCAGATATATATCTTTACTCTTTCCCAAATTGCGTAATTTCACAATATAATTTTGGGCTTGTTCACTTCTAATTATTGGAATGGACATTCCTATGAGTCTGCAATTCCTACTGGGAACTGAGAAACATCAGAGCTTGACCTCCTTAGCCAACTAGACAATCACCTTGTCCCATCTGCTCAACTTTATGGCCATATACAAATTCCTTCTCTACTGTGAGATTTTAGCTCCAGTCACATATTAGTTGCTAACATATAAAAATATATATTAAAGAAAGATTAGATGTTTGAGAAATCATCAAGTTTAATTCTCCCTCTCCCCTATATAAAATTTTAGACCAGATACTTTATTACAAGGAGAATGTCCTTCTGTTTAGATTAGAATCTAGTGCAGATTTGGCACTTAACCAGCATTATTAGGACATTTTAATTTCCACCAAATTCATGGACTCTGATCACATCTATGCAAATTTCCAGCTTGTTCCCTTCTCTTTCCTTGCCATCAAAAAGGAAACACTTTTTAATGTTCCAAGGTGGTGTCATGTGGCAGCAAACAACCTTGGATGTGATAAATATGACTGCCTTTGAAGATAAAATGCAAGAGAGTGTGTACACACACAGACACAGACACACTTCCATTGAAGCTAAAATAGAATGGAAAAGAGAGCCATATGTATACACAGAAGCACGCTTCAATTCCATTTTATCTTCAAAGGCACACAAAGACATACACACACAAACATATTTCATAATGATTGTTTGGCTGTTTCTTGTCTATTATACCGAAGCAAATCATTTGTAGGCTTAAAGGGCAAAGTTCTGTACGTAGGTGATATGGCTCATCTGGTAACCCTGAACTTTTGTTCCGAGAACAGCACCTACGCTGCTGGGCAAGCTGCCAAGACAGCTGCACCCACATAAAACTCGGTGCGGCTAAGATGAAAGAAATCTGTCTTTATCAGAAAGGGGTTTGGATTACCATACCTCCTTCCTCATTTTCTCTCTTCCTTTCAAAACCTATACTTTTATCACCCCCTAATCTTTATAGTTATCTGGAATCTTGAGGATCCATTGATTTTTTTTTTAGTGCTTAGTACTTTTAATAATGTAATACTTTTTAATAATGTAATACTTTAATAATTTTTTAAAAATAATTTTAATAATTATTGTTAATTCTAGGAAGTTTTAATGATACTTCAGGAAGATCTGAAATGACAAAATGTACTCAATTAATTACCAAGCAGCACTACTCACTAGGGTAGGCTGTGAAAGCTGTCAGTCCATCTTCTTCCCAAATAATATGCAATACTGATTTCAGCTACACAGGTAGTCATCAGATGACTTTTGACTGTTTTTCACACTTACGACCAGTGGTGGGATTCAACAATTTTTACTACCGGTTCTGTGGGCATGGCTTGGTGGGCGTGGCATTGCTTGGTGGGTGTGGTTTGGTGGGCATGGCAGGGGAAGGTTACTGCAAAATCCCATTCCTTCCCCACCCCACTAACCTGCTTTCCAGCTCCGTTCTCCTGTGCAGGGCAACAAAAGAAGACCCAGCCAGTCAGCTGGGACTCGGGAGGCAGAGAGTAGATGGGGGTGGGGCCAATCAGAGGTGGTATTTGTCGGCTCTCCGAACTACTCAAAATTTCTGCTACCGGTTCTCCAGAACTGTTCAGAACCTGCTGAATACCACCTCTGCTTACAACCATTGCCGCATCCCTACACTATGTGATCAAAATCCAGGCATTTGGCACTGACTTGTATTTATGATGGTTGCAGTGCCCCAAGGTCTTATGATCACCTTTTGCGACCTTCTGACAAGCAAAGTCAATTAGGAAGCGAGATTCACTTAACAATCATGTTACTAACTTAACAACTGCAGTGATTCACTTAACAACTGGAGCAAGAAAAGTCATAAAATGGGAAAAAAAATAACTTAACAACTGACTTGCTTGCCAGCAGAAATTTTGGGCTCACTTATGGCTGTAAGTTGAGGACAATATGTAGTCTAACACAGCTGAAGAACAGCAGAATGGGTGGAAGTTTTCTCCTCCATATTGCCTTCAAACAAAACTGGCTTTTTATGCACATGCTGTATATCTTCCTGACTTTTCTCCGTGCAGATCTTTCTGTAGTACCAAGGGAAATTCTATCTCCCAAAGCATAGGGTTCTCTTCTGGAGCCTTAACCGTTCATTCCAAACAACCATAACAACAGTATTAGCATGGATAATTGTGATATGGATCACTGATTTATGACAGTGCCAGTGTCCAATTTCTTTGCATACTGTTTTTAAATGTGGTGGTTTCTGCTTACTATTTTAGATTGTTTAAGATACTCTGAGACATGTTCATGGTTTCCCAGTTCTCCTTTAGGAAACTCAAGACAGCAAGCAGGGTTCCCCTTTCAGACTATATCAGTACACTCCCCCCTGCCCCCCACGGTGCCAGGGACCATGATTGTAGACTCAGATCTGTATTCCAAAAAGGGGCCAAAATAAAAGCTACCTTTGGTTTCATTTTATTACATTTACATGTAATTAAAACTGAATATTGCAGATATGTTTATTCTCTGGACATTTATTTAATGATCTCCTATCACATTGCAAAATAATTTATTATTTTATTCTGTGTATATTGGCTTGAGTCTCTGGAGCCACACTCAAGGCCTGGGAAGCCACTTGTGGTCCTAGGAGCTTAAGTTGTTCACCTCCAAATATTATCTCCAATTCCATGCATAACGTTAGGAGTTATTCTGGGAATTGCAATCCAGCAACATCTGAACAGCCAAATATTGCCGATTGCCCATCTTCCGATTAAGGCTGTTAGTAGTAGCCTTGCCTAAGTGAGGACTGTACCATGTTGGTGTTTCGTCCATCCTGTTCTGCAATTTGCTGAAGGTATGTGGTTACAATGTGGTATGCCAGTTCAACAAACTGCATGTTAAGTCCAGAAATAGGACATCAGAGCAAAGAACATAACTCCTGCAAGGGACAGATCTATTGGTTGATGAAGATACTAAATTCTAGATTTCTGCCATATTTTTCTTTCAAGGGCAAGATTTATAAATTTAAAAGTATACACAGGAGCTTGAGTTGTAAAAAGCTGGCAACACCCTGATGTAGGCTGTCTGAATGGCTATTCATCATCATTTCTATGATAACTGCTGCCTTGGGGGAAGAATGTACTCCTGATGTTTTTTTGGTCTTCTTCCTTCCTTCCATAGTTATGTCCCTTGAACTGCCCTCCTGGCATTTTTGCAGCCTACTTTGCTAACCATACTATTTTTTTTATATAGTAATTGAATTTCTAGTAATAACTGCTTGCTTTGCCTCTCCCGGCCTCCATTAACATCCAGGAGGGAGAAAAACACACACACATACACAAACACACACACACACAAAACACACACACACACACACCCTAATTGACACACTGGCTGTAACAGCAGAAAGTACATTAGTGTAATGGGATATACCCTAAGAAAGAGGGATAATAGGTATTATCTCTTTGCAAGATTTGCTTATGTGGTTTTCAGTTGGGAAGGAAAAAATAACTTTAAACCATATTTTTCTCAATCCCCGCAAAAGATCTGACTTCATAATCCCCTTTATCATGTTAACATGCAAAGAGTGACTAGTGACAATTTAATTTCAGCATCATTTTCCAATTAAATTTAATCTGGTAAACACTGCCTACCTTGCCCCACCCAAGGTCTTAGCTATTTGTTTAAGGGCATACTGTACTTAGTTCAATGATGTGAGAACTAAGATCCAAGCTCAGGTCCAAGCAAAGAACAGCTGCTGAAGGTTCAGAAAAGTTTGGAGGTGGCTTGGAGAAAAGTATGGTACAGGTGATCTCAAAGTTAGCTTCATAAAAAAGCTGCCTTTGAATGAAAGCATACCATGTTGTAAAAGCAAGCTCTGTCTTGTCTGACCATTAACATATCCTTGAACATTCGACCTATTCTTAACTTGCTGGAAGTTGTCAGGGCATACAAAATGGGAACAAGTTTTTACAAGCAAAGTCATTTTGAAGTGTACAATATATGGCTCATTTCCCATCCACCCCCTTCCTCCTTTACTGATTAAAATAGAACTATTATCAAATATGTGCAAGAAATGAAAGTGGCACTAAAAACCGTACTCAGCTTTGAATGTGTAAATTGTTTCCTCTTTCACCACCGCATCCTGTACGTCATTTGATGGTTTTGTCAGTTACGTTCAGATAAAACTAGTTCAGAGTGCTTAATTTTAGCCAGAGAGGTGAGATACATTATTTGTGATCCCAACTCCTAGATATGAACGGTTGGGTCTTTTCAACAGCAATGGTCTATAGTAGGGGTGGTGAACTATGACCCCTTTAAGACCCTTGGACTTCAATTCATGGCTGGCTTGGCAATTCTGGGAGTTGAAGTCCACAGGTCATAAAGGGGCCATAGTTCCCCACCCCTGCTCTAAAAGTTCTTCTGCTTCCTTTCCTCAGAGGCTTTTAAATACTTTGTCTTCTGCAATTCCACATAGATTGCAATCTTACATCATACTAAACTATGTTATTTGATTGGTGATGGCTTGTTGTGTTGTGAATCAAGCCACTGGAGGTCAACTTAGTTTAAGCATTTTATTGGACCTAGGTCAGCTGAGTTTAATAAATCATAACTGAACCAAATCACGATTGTTTCATGGGTAAACCTGATTACCAAATTGTCTGCTGAGACATCCTGATTCATTATAGCTGATCATAGGACTTACCCATCCTGGTGGCCTAAGTTGGCATAGATATACATGTGAGCTAAGAGCCATGGTAGTGCAGTGGTTAGAATGCAGTATTGCAGGCTAACTCTGCTCATGGCCAGGAATTCAATTCCTTTGATTCTGACTTGCTCAAGGTTGACTCAGCCTTCCACCCTTCCGAGATTGCTAAAATGAGGGCCCAGATTGTTGGGGGCAATATGCTGACTCTGTAAACTGCTTAGAGAGGACTGTAAAGCATTATGAAGCACTATATAAGTCTAAGAGCTATTGCTATTGCTACATAAAATTCAATAGAAAATAAATAATAGTAGATGCAGTGTTTTAATAGAGGTTTTCCCTAAACTCTTCTTATAAGGCAGAGACAGAAAACCCTAAGCATGTTTCTAAGCATGTTTCACAGTATTTGGGGTACAATTTCTTTAAAAAGAAATAATAGGACTGCTATGTTTCTATGCTATAATATTTCATGATACATTTATACAGGCTGAGCAGTGGGGAAAAGCTCACAGCACTGGCATGCCAACAGATTCTATTCCCCATCA
Organism: Notechis scutatus; assembly: GCF_049901735.1. Lineage (NCBI taxonomy): Eukaryota > Metazoa > Chordata > Lepidosauria > Squamata > Elapidae > Notechis > Notechis scutatus. The sequence goes on along the minus strand of NC_142013.1, from coordinate 54,271,541 downwards.
GCCATAATGGGATCATTATACCAGAGAATTAAGGTAATTTCCTTTTAAATTCCACTCCAGCACAAATTGATTTCCTATTACAAACTCAGATTACCCTAACCCATTACTGTTCACTGCGATATCATTAATGTCTCCTTTAGCCATTTTAGTTCAGATTTCTGCATCCTACCAAAATAATACTATCACCTAACTTTTTTCAAGTCTTAAGAGACCTTTCTTGCAGGCATCCATTCAGATATATGTCCTTATGTCCCCTGTGACCCTGTCCTTCCACCTGAAAGTGTACAGTATATATCAGCCTTCGCCAACCTAGTAGCTTCCAAATATATTGGAACTCTATTTTTCAGAATGGTGAGAGCTGTGGGGCTACAAACTCTTTCTTACCTACAATATAAGCATTGCTAGGATGCTGGATGGTGTGGGTCATTACTTGCTCAGATATTGCTACTGGCTGAGGACCTATCAATCTGGATGTGCTATAATTTCATGGACACTCCTTCATGTAACTGGTCTTGCATCAGTCTTATTGTAACCATCACAGTCATATGTGTTTTGCAATATTTCTCACCACGCACTCCCTGACTCTTTGTAAATGGAAAGCACCATTGAGAATTGTTTGTTTAATTAATCTTTCAGCATTTATTTATTTATTTATCTTTATTTATTTATTACATTTATCAGTCACCCATCTTACCACAGGGTAACTCTGGACAGCTTACAACATTAAAAAGATAATACTATATAAATAAAATACTACACAAATATAAATATGCAAAACACAAAAACTAAAAGTTGGGGAGGGAGGGAGTAGGATGAGAGGTGGGATCTGTTATTAATCTATCAATCACATGAAGCCCCTCCTTTGGAGCCCCAAGTCATCTGGCAGAGCCAGGTCTTTAAGCTCTTGTGGAAGGCCATAAGGGTTGGAGCTGACCTCACTCTGGAAGGGCAGGAATGATGGCAGAGAAGGCTCTTCACCTGGATTTTGACAGCCACAATACCCCACAACATGGTGGGTTGGGCTAATTCCAGTGGGATGAGATAGTCCTGCAAGTAGCCTGGACTCATACCCTGAAGGCCTTTAAAGATAATTACCAACACCTTGAATTGCACCCAGAAGCAAACTGGCAGTCAATGCAACTCATGGAGCAGTGGTATTAAATACACCACTCTTTGTGCCCCAAAAGTTGCCTGCACTGCCAGCACTTTATACTAGCTGTAGCTTATGAATGCTCTTCAAGGGTAGTCCAGTGTAGAACACATTGCAGTAGTCCAATTGTAAGATGACTAGGGCTTGAATGACTGACTGTAAGGACTCATATACATTCTTTTCAAGAACTCATCCTGATTAACGTAGAGAAAAGATTTTAAAATAAGTAAATACCAAGAAACTGAGTCATTAGTCTACTGGAGACAGACTGATGACCTGTGAGAAGCACAACAGAATGCTGAATGAGAGCACATGATTTTATGAGTGAAATTCAGACCGGATCAAGTTAACATCAGCCATTATTCTAGTTATCAAGAAACCACATTATGATTCTTGGGAAATATAAACTGTTAAATTAGTAAGATATTTTCTTAATCCTTGTTATTATTTGACAGGATGACCATGAAAGAGAAAAATACCACAAAAGAGAAGAAAATAGTTTAGAAAACAAAATGGATTCATTGAGAGAATTTAGAACCATAGAGAATGCTAACTTTGTTTAACATTTAAAAACAAAAACCTAAAATGAAGTATTAGCAATCCTCCTGACAGAAAGCCTGACTTTTTGTGTGCTAGTTTAACTCTTAAAAGAAGCATAGAATAGGAAGGTTCTGTTTGCCCAAGGATATGAGAGAGGAAAGGGACATAAGTGCAGATGAATGAGCCATCAGAACCAGAGTCAAGTCTAAAGATTTGTTTTGTGGTATTTAGACAAAGTTATCAATAAAGTTGTTGACATGGTTCTCTTGATAGGTATGTATGGATTCAAAACCGTAAGTAAACCTTGTCTTCCTCCTAAACCAGGAATGGGCAGCCTATGGTTCTAAGGCTATATGTTGTCCTCAGCCAGAAATGTCTGAAGGGTGTGGTTAAAAAAAATGGTCATGGAATCTACAACAGTGCAATCAAACCTCCCCCTGGTTTTTTATATGTGTTGTGGATTCTGAGTGCCTCTGGCGCATTTCTTAAGACCCTTAGATGAATTTTAAATATACTCTGAGTTGTCTGGGTTTGTACAACATGTTAAGGCACTACTGAGGCTTAGCATAGTGTTGGAATTCAGTTAATTTGTTTTAGTCTGCATATTATATCAAGTAACAACTACAACCAGTAAGTTAAATCAGTTTTGATTTGTTTGGAAGGAATAAGAGTTTCTTCATTAACCTTTTCATAATTTGGTAAGCCAACCCTATACTCTAATGAGTTACATTAATCAATAAAAAGGAGCACAATGTAAAAAAAGAAACAATAGTTCATACTTTATATAGATCAGGGGTCCCCAAACCCTGGTCCATGGACCAGCATCAGTCTGTGGCATGCCAGAAACCAGGCCATGCAAACAAGCTAAGACCCATCCATGGGATGCAGGCAGCATGTGAAGCCATGCCCCCTCCAGTTCTTGCAAAAACCTCTCTCCATGCAACTGGTCCCTGGTGCCCAAAAGGTTGGAGACCACTGGTATAGATAATGCAGTTTGCTTGGTTATGCTTAAGTATATAACGTGAACTCAAACCAAATGTTATTTATTTCAAACTATAGTTCAGTCAGTTTAGTCAAGACTTTGGCCCAGTCACAGTCTCTCAGACTTAGAAAGGAGGCAATGGCCAACCAATGATGCCCAGAAACCACATTTGCCCATGCAGTCACCAAGAGACAAGACTGACTGGAAGGCCAAAAGAGAAAAAGTAAAAAGAAGCCATATCTTAATGTTGTAGAATATTCTCGTCAGAGAAAGTAGAGGCATAAAATAGAAATGCAGGACACCTTTGCCATCATTGGCATGTAGGTTTTGACAGAAAAATAAAAGTTTCCTCACCCTTCATGAAATTCTCAAGGATATTTGTTGCAAGAACTGTATACATACTCAGATCAACTACATAGTAGTTTTCCAATGTCTTTTAGCAGACCAGACAAATTAGCAGTTTTCCTACTAAGCCTTCTCTGAATGAGGTTCTAAGAATTGACCCAGGATCAGCACCCTTTATTCGACATTTGTACCCACTGCCCAATCAGATATAATACTCAGATCAACTACATAGTAGTTTTCCAATGTCTTTTAGCAGACCAGACAAATTAGCAGTTTTCCTACTAAGCCTTCTCTGAATGAGGTTCTAAGAATTGACCCAGGATCAGCACCCTTTATTCGACATTTGTACCCACTGCCCAATCTATTTGTTTTTGGTAAATAATGAACATGTGACCACAGGTAGTGAGAACTAAGATGTCCCCATTGTGATCCTCTACTTGCCGAGAGTGAATTTATACAGCTAGGAGTCTTTCCTTGGCTGCAGAAACTGATTTAGAATCCTAAGAAATCCAACTTCTAAATCCTGCTGAAAGACTACATGGATGAAAATCTTCTGCTTTGCAGAAGCTCTGAATACTGTAAAATGGGTAAATATTAATATCCAGATGATTGTAAAGGGAAGAGAGAAAAGAGAGCTTGAATATGCACAGTATAGATCCCTCTGGTCTTATATCTGTTATTCCTGAAACCATAACATTAAAACAATTCTGAGTAGCTGGTTCAAGACAGTTACTCAGTAACTAGTAGCCAAAATTAAAAACCAGCATCTTATCAGTAACCATTAAACAGCATGACTGTTTAGTTAGATACATTTGATTGCTATATGAGACTGGCGCTTAATGTACTAATGTATAGAGTCCATCAGTGGAAGTGACAATTCTTCAGAGTATACCCAGAACAGATTTAACTTAAAACTAAATTTCCTTTGCCTTTAACCTAATTGGGAAATAATACCAGCAGAAGCTTTTATGAGTCCCCATGGTGATTTGCATTAGTGTCATGGATCAGCAAGGAAGTGTAATCATTCCTGACTAAGCCCTGATTAATTTGGACAAGCAATTCTTCAGTTTAGTTGCACTTGGGGACCACTAGGCCTTTTGCTTCTTCTCTGAGATCGTTATTTTGAACATTTGGGCTATTCAGTCTGTTCCATACAGAGAAATTTATAATTTAACTATTACAATCACATCCTAGGTGTTTACTGTCCACATATGGTTAACATCAGTTCACTTCAAACTTTGTAACTTAAGTCTTGTCCCTATTAATCAGCACATATGTTATTGTTGCTTTATTTTTTTTTTAAATTTGGCCTAACTGCTTTTGCTTCCTAGCATTATCTTTTGGGGGAATTCGTCTCCAGTGATTACTTATATACTGATCTCTCTCTCTCTCTCTCTCTCTCTCTCTCTCTCTCTCTCTCTCTCATCTATTTAACATTCAGCTACACTATCAGAAGGGCACACTTCTAAAACTGAGCATGTTACCATCTGTACACTGAGTAAACAACTGTCCCATTCCTGTCAGCAGTGGGATTCAGCCAGTTTGCACCACTTCAGGAGAACCAGTTGTTAACTTTCTGAGCAGTTTGGCGAGCTGGTTGTTGGAAGAACTCATTTGGGCAGAGAACTGGTTGTTAAATTATTTGAATCCCACCATTGATTCCTGTCCCCCAAAAGTTGAAGGCACAGGGTGAAAGGAGAGGGCAGCACTATTAGGTGGCAGGAAAGTCTGTATTTGTAAGTTTTTTTCTGTGATAGTATCCTAGCTACATCAGAGATTGGTGATTTGGGTGATAGGTAAGACCTAATGCCATAGAATAGATTGTATGCTACATAAGAGTACCTGTTACTTAGCAGCTGTAAGATACTGATCCATATAGCTGAATCCAGTGCAAAAGAGCCATGCGGTGGTGGGATTCATTTTTTTTTTTTTTTACTACTGTGGGCATGGCTTGGTGGGCATGGCAGGGGAAGGATACTGTAAAATCTCTAGTCAGAGGTGGTATTTGCCAGTTCTCCGAACGACTCAAAATGTCTACTACTGGTTCTCAGAACTGGTCAGAACCTGCTGAATACCACTTCTGATGCAGACAACCTGAAACTTACCACAAGACCATTGGTATTCTAAGACATGCAGACATGATTTAAGAATTTTTTTAAAGGTGCTCTAAGATAGATATCTAAATTCTAAATTGTGTTATATATTTTAAATACAAATGCTTCTCTTACTAATGCTTCTGATTATGTACTATACTGTAAAGTCAGGAATATGATCAGTATGAGCTTTAAATGGTCACATTAGCTTTCAATCTACATTTTGTATAAACATTTATTTATTTAATTGATCAATTTTATAGTTACCCATCTTGATAATGGACAACTGACAATGTCCAGAAGAGAGGGGCCCTTGTGGCCCTCAGAGACTCACAGAAGACAACAGTCACACCTTCTTCCCCTCCTGGGGTCACAGTTGTGCTACACCCAAAATCCTGAAAGGCACATTTCCGAGAGGGGACACACCGAACTTCCATGCCCAGTTACGTAGATTTCAGTGATTCAGGGAAGGGCAGCATTCAGATCCACAATTAAATCATAAATGAAGGAAGCATTATTGCATAGTGACCTGATATTTAGCAGCAGCACCTGGTGTCCCAAAGCTCCTGAGGCTGAGCACAAGGGGCCAGAATGTGGTATCAGTCCTAAGCACTGAGGCCACCTTCCCCCAAAATGGTCTGCCCCTATTTTTCCATACATATTAATGCCATAATATGTTCTCTTGCCCTGTCTCCTCTATTATCCATCAGCCCCAAGGAATCCATATCATTCATCCACAAACAAATAGGGATAGAGAGGCATATTCCTGGTTAGAAGCGCTTCTGCCTAGTCTTCAATACGCCCACACAGTCAGACCCTTCCTCACCTTTTCCTAACCATATTGATAGTATGGTTTAAAGTTAAAATTGGGAGAATTAATTTCCAAATAAAATTATATATATTCAGCTAAGAATTGTGGCATTATAAGAAGAGAGCCAAGACTCAGTGAATGATTTAAAAATAATAATAATTGGCAACCCTTGCATGTTAAGTTTCCACAAAATTGTTTGAACATATGATATGATATGCTTTATAAACAATCTACTGCTGCATCTAAGCATGCCATAAGGAGAGCATTATTCAAGGTATCAGTTCTGTCTAGATCTGAATCTTTACCTTCCCTCTGTACTAACAGAACTTCAGAAATACTTGACTTGTTATCTAACAATGAATTTAGAAGGTCATGCACTGCCTTAAGGCTAAAATGTATGGTGTGCATTTTGTGCCTTTTTATAAAAGCCAGCCCTATGCTTTAGCAAGACCAAGAAATTAACTGCAGGTTCTGGAGTGGTTTGGGGGTGAATGTGTGTTACTAAGTTCACATTTATCTTAATTTGAGGTGGTATCCACTTAGTTTTATGAGGTAAAAAATAAATTCAAGAAAGTTTAAAGTTTAAAGAAAAATCCAAACCATAGGCTCCTTAGCAATAGGAGTAAATATAGACCTTGCTCAACAGATATCTCCAAATCCATCCTTAACTATTCCCCTAGAGAAAAAAAATAGGTTCTTCAAAAACATTGCTTTTCCACAAAACATTCCACAAAAGATGAAAAGCTATCCCAACCCCTCAATAGGGATACTTAACCTCTGTTGACAATTATTGATGAATCTCTTGGGTTACAAAGATATTCGCCACCACCATTTTATAGACTATGTAAATATGTAGACCTCCAAACATAGATGTTCTTCATCAAGATAATGAACAATTTAGTAATTTAGTAATAAATTACATTCTTATTTAATTTAATTCCAAGAGCAGAATTTTTTCTAAAAAGTCTGAAGCATAGAGCATTTTTTAAATCCATCACTCATGATATTCTATGTTAATGTAATTTTCTTCACCATTGGTTTCTGTCTATTTGAAGTCAATGGTCTAGTAAATGAGAATGTGAAGAAATACTAAGATAACTCTTATTTAAATGATTTGTTTGGTCTCCCCTCCAATCATAAAAAGAGACAGTTACAAGTGAATTTCCTATCTCCATAGTAGATGAGGTCAGTCAGTTCCATTTTTCAGGGAGGAGAGAAATTGATTCCATAAAAGAGAGGAAAGTACACTTGGGCCTCAAAGTGTTTTAACAGATGAGCAAAGTTTTGAAGAGGGGTGCAGTAGAGAATAAACACAACTCTCATTTTATTGCTCACCTTAACCCTTACCCTGTCACCCTCATCTTATATGGAGGAAGCAAGGCATAAATTGCATGTAAGTTATAGCCTACCACCTCAACTGTCCTTGCTACTCCACATTTTGTATTTAACAATGTCCGTGTACGTAGGTCTAATATTTCTGATCACATTCTGCCCTAATTACTCTTGCAGTGAAGAAGCCTGATTTATTGCTTATTTCAAGTGCTCCATTTCCAATAGCTATTATTTAGTCCATAAATTTATAACTTTGGCTTGAAATAACTATCTTATGATAGGACTGCAACCCACTCTAGTTATGACGTTATCCTAGTTTGAACTAAAAAAATACAAGCCAACCTTTCAATTTTGCCTCAGCAGAAATCATGCCAGGATTGACAGAGAGAACTAAAGGTTGCTTTTGTTACAGTGCATCATTTACTCAATTGAGCTGTGAAAGTGCATTGCAAATCGGTCATCCCCATATCTGTCTATCACACCCTGTCCCCCTCCACTTCATTCTTCATCCCCTAGAAAATATAAGCATGTGCAACAGTTATGGTTTTATTGGAATTAGTGTGGTTGATCTTAACACATTTTCCAAAGTGGAATCCTACCTCCAGGCAGAAACTTTGGCTGATTCCTCTTAATATTTCTTATAATTAATGAAACAACATTGCCAATTCCTTTAGGCTTAATTGTTCACTTTCAAGAAAATACAAGTATAATCTCAAGCATAAACAAACAAACAAACCAAACCAAACCAAATAAATAAATAAAGTCCAGAAATGTACTGTTGCCAAGTGGACAAAGTACAAAGCTAATCATGGTGGGGATTTCCAACATCTCCTTCCCCTTTTTGTTTTCTTCTAGAGCCACATTTCAGGAAGTGCTTCTGCCACAATGTCTCTAAGAGCTCTGGACAGAATTACATTTTCCCGTCATAGTAAAATTGGAAGGGTGAAAATGTGATTTTTCAGCAAAAATGTGTTTTCTAAGAGATAAAAGATTGAATGATTGCAATGAATGAGTTTCTGCATGTTTCTTTGGTTTTAATATATTATCTAGAAACACTATTTAAATGAATTGGTCTGTAAACAAATGTCAATAAGGCAAGAAACATGTGTGTCCATGTGTGCATGGGTGATAGTCCAAAAATCAAGATTCGTCTTGAGCTTACTTAAAGATATATAAACTTTAAAGCCTGTTTTCCAGAACTAATTTTAAAAGCCCCTCTGCTTTTCTGTATAACAACAAGTCATCATGTACTTTTTATGCTCTTTGGGGTCAGAATAGGAGGATGAAATTGGTTGTTTTTCTTTAGGCAAGAGTTGGAGCAGGTCTATTTGCCCAATTGCACCAAGCTCTAATCTACCACATTTTATTCACTGCTACACAGAAATGGGAGGTAAGTGGAGGCTATCAGTTGTGAGTGGTTGTATTTTTACTGATTTATTGTTTTCTGTTCTAACTCCAAGAGTCTTATGGAATTTGATGGTCCCTAAGTGCATACATTAATAAATGAGCAAGCAAGCAAGTTTCCTTTCAATACTGTCAGTGATGAAAAACCCTATACTCAGGGGTGGGATTCAAAAATCCCAGCAACCGGTTCGCTGCCCAGTTGCTGGGTGGGCATCACCATGGTAGGCGTGGTCTACCGGAACTTCTAGGAGGGCTGTTTTTCGCCTTCCCAAGGGTCCAGAGGCTTCCCTCGGGCCTCTGGGAGGGTGAAAATGACCTCCCTTGGGCTCTGGAGGCCCTCTGGAAGCTAGAAACAGACCCATTTCTGGACTTCCGGAAGGCCCGTTTTCCCCCCTCCCAGACCCTCCGTGTGGACCCTTCATCAAAAATGGGCTGCGTGGAGACTCCTGAGAGGGGTGGGGTGGGTGGTGCCAGCCGATTGGTTCAAATACTGGTTCGGTGAATCAGATGCAAATTTAATATCCAGTTCACCCGAACCAGTCCGAACCGGTAGAATCTCACCCCTGCCTATATTTTTAAATCCTATGGGTGGCTATTTGTGAAAGAATGACACTCCTCACATGTTCACACAACATATTTTTCTCCTAATCTAGGTATAGCTATTTTTTTTTAAAAAAAAAACCATTCACAGAGTTGACTTCTGAGTACCAACTGATCTCTGGTTTCATTTTGTTGCCCCAAAGTGTAGCAGTCTAAATTAGTTTATCGATGTTGATAAATAGTTGATGCAGAAAAATAAAATGCATTGATTCTGCCCTATCACAATTTCATTGCAGTGCTGAGCAGACAGTTAAATGCCAAAATAGCTGGAAAAGATGATTAAGCAACACATAGACTTGAAACCAGAAATATTTTTGTTTGGTAGAAGGATATGATAAAGGGACCGTATATCTAATTTGCATGTATTGAGAGCTGCAAGGATTGTATTTGCACAATATTGGAAAAATGAGAACACCCCATCAGATGAGGATATAATTTAGAAAATACTAGACTGTGCAGAGATGTATAGATTGACATTAAAAATAAAGGATAAAGAAGACAAAAATATTATTTAACATGGAAAATTTTACAACTGATTCAAGATAAGTGGTAGAAATTAGGTAGAAATATATTGATATTTATGTTTGTTTTTTCCTTTTCTTTTTCGTTAATGATATTCCCTGACAATACACTCTATTCAAAATGTTTATGAATAAAAATAAAACATATACAGGGAAAAAAAACTAGCTGATTATGTTTTGGAAACCTATTGTAGTAGCCTGGACTTTTTTTTTGTTGCTATGATGTAACATCTCTTCTGCTTTTACTGTAAATGAGTCAAGAACTTTGCATTCTGTAGGATTCGATATACAGCAATGTTAAAACACCAGCATTTACCACAACATTACCACATTCACTTCAGTGTGTTCAATTAAGAACATATTTCATAATTTTGGAAGACTGCATGTTCCCATAGTATGTAAGATGAGCTAACAGTTACTTTAGCTTTCAGTTCCTACATTTATTTTTAGCCAGTTTGGCCAATAGAAAAAAAGATGTTTTTTCAGTGTCAGCTAAGTGTCTTCTCCAATTCTTGTTAGAATAGATGTGTGCTTAGTTGTCATGGGAACCTAACCTGTGGACTTTGCCTATGACATAATTGGAAATGAGCTATTCTTAATAGTTTGTAGGCCCATATTTACTAAGTACAGTACAGCCCACAAAAGAAAAGGACAAAACAGCTTGTTTTTCAAAGCTCCACAGCATGGCAAAAAGAAACAATTATCTTTCTCATCTCCAGCCTTTCTTTTTCCCAGCTTTTCATTATAGGGATGAACAACTTACTGGCCTTCACGTGGCTAGCAGCCCGCTTCCCAATATTGTCATTACATTAAAGATACTGGTAGTTAGTTGTATGTTAGCTGTGCAGTATCACAACATCTAGCCCATTGATGTTACTTTCTCCTGCATTTTTATAGCTACTACAATGTCAGTTTGCCCAGGGAATGACAACATTGTGGATATTTTTCTATCTCCATTAATTATTGAACTAAGCTGGTTGCATTTAAGGTAATTATATTAAGTATATACCTCAATCTAAGCACAGTATTATAACCAAAATAACCAACGACATTGGGAAAGGATGTAGTGAATTGATATATATCATATTTTGCTCATTGGAAAGCCTACTTCCTTTAAAAAACATCTTGCATCTTTAAAAAACAACTGACATTAGTCCATATAAAGGAACAACACCAACAACTACTGGACTACACCAAACTGGGGAAAATATTTGTATCACTAGCACAACAAAAGAAGAGAGGGATAGTGTTATATATCAAGGAGACGATTTCGGCTAAGCAAATTTATAAAGATGAGGAGGGAAGGATTTTGATCGTGGAAATAATATTAAATCAAAAGTGGGTCAGATTAATAGAAAAATATGCCCTGAATGGGGGACAAGAACAATTTTACAATTTTACAAAAAATTACAAAATATCATCTGTGGTATAGGAGACTTCAACGCAATAATAGATAAAAAATTAAGACTATAAAAGCGATAAAAGTAAAGAAAGAAATGAGAAGAACATTACCTAGAACATTTTTTAAAATGGTAGATGAGCTAAATGTCTAAGATATATGGAGAGAGAGAAATCAGGGGAAAAACCAATATACATATTATTCAAATAGACCCAAATCATGGTCTAAAATTGACATGGTATGGATGTGTGATGTGAGAATCTCCTAATCTGCATGTTATTTCAAGTCCTTTGCATTATACAGAAGCTAAATTTTACAAAAGAAGAAACTATGAAATAAAAGGATTGAATTAAATTCTCTCTTCCTATCACATAAAATTGACCTTAAGATTTGCTTTTTAAAAAACTGTGAGTTTGCAGGCTATATTGCATTTCCCATGCTTAATATCTAGCAAGATATGAACTATAAGAAAAATCCAAATGTTGATTTACAAGTTTCTACCAGTTTTTAACCTATCACATGTCTTGGCATATGAATAAAAAAAGTCACTATTTAAAAAATGGCTCCTTCAATATGTTCATGGAAAAATGAAGCATCGTGCAGAAAAGCCTAGATGTTACTTGAATGGGATTGCTAGTAAAATGACACTTCATTTCTACTCTTAAGATTCAACAAGATGAAGACTGATAAAATGAAATACAAGATGCGTCTGCCATTAGAAAGCACGAGTGGAAAACTTCCCAAATTTTCCACAGCTGTATTTTGATGTATATTTTACCAGCAAGTACTCTTTTCTTGGGCAATGTTTATACAACTTAGAAAAAGTTTGTGTAACTTAGAATTATTGCTTTAAAGAACAAGTCAAAGCTATCCTGGAAGCAAGAACTTTAGTTCTCCAATTTAAAAGTACATTGAATGAAAATGATGTTATAGATTTAGCAATGTTTTCAGTTACCCACTTTTATAATGTTAAAATTCTGCATCTATTCTAAAATCTAAATTTGGGATTGTATTTATACTGGAATTATCAGGCAAATATAGTTTGTCTTGTTTAGAGATTTATCAATGAATTGTTTAAGATGAAGTTAAGTAACAACTTTGAAACACAAATAACTACATAATTACTGGCCCTTGTTCAAGGTGTTTTAATAAAAGTCAATGTTTTTTAAACTTCATTTTGTTACATGTTTTCCAGTGAAGCTTTTTGCTTTTGCAGTAAAAATAGCTGCTATATATCTGTTTTCTAATTGCAGAAAAGAAATCAGTTTTTTTTTCCAAAAATAGAATTCTTATTTTAATCAGGATAATTCATTATAAGTGAATGAAAGGGATGGAAAAGGGACAACTGAAAGAATAATATATATATATATTATTATATATTATATAATATATATATATTATATATATATAATCAATTGTTTTTAAAAGGACATGCATAGAAGTGATTTTCCATTAATAAATATAGTTCAGCAACATTGCTATTTTCAGTTACAACATCACTCAAATGAGACTTTATGACCCAAAGTGAACAATTAGCTTCTTGCCATAAAAGTTCAGGTGTCTGTCAGCCTTAAACAGTCTTCTGCGACAGGGCACTTGGCATGTGCTTATTTTATACAAATTCCCTTAAAAAATTAAAATCTTCCAAGATGCTGTAAAAGCTGCTCTTTTGAATTAAAACACATTTTTCCACTTCAGATGTTTACATGATTTTAAATTACAATATACAATATTTATTAAATAGGAGCTTTTCACTGCCAGAGAAACATATGAACATGCTTAAGCATACACACCACACATAAATATACAGATTTTTTTGAAATGGTATATTTTTTCTGTCTTTGTACGGAATCTCTGCCATTGCTCCTTTTGGTTTCAAGATGTGTACGATGAAACATACACAACTATAAAAGAATGCCCTTTGTAAATTTATATGGCACATACATTAAATAAAACATACCTAGCCTTTTCTCCTTCAATAAAACAAATGATGATATGTAATGTCTGCAATATTGTTAACAGTAAAATGGGGTTTAATGCTTGAAATTCCAATAGGTTTAGCCTGGGTGTCACCTTTACTTATTTAGAAGTTGACATAATTGAACCTTGAGCCCCAGAGTATTTTGCTATCTTCAGGTTTAGTCAGGAACTGGGTTGACCTCTGGAAGGACTGCTGAAAAGGCTGGATACATAAGTTCTTTTTCTGCCTGAAACTGAATCCACTTCTTCCCCCAATTATGAAAACACTTCTTTTAGGAGTTCAACAGTGTACTACTCCAAACAGCCAGAAGATAAATCCAGTGACTGGTGTAGAAGGTCCCAAATCACAGATTCATACGTTTTTGCATCCAAAGCTCACAAGACTGCAGTGCTCAGTCTTCAGTATCTGGCTGTACTCCTAGCATTGCATGGAGTTCCTCTGCTGTATATCCCAACAGATTTTGTAGATCACATACAAAGCGGTATACATAACGTTTGCCTGAAGTTTTGTGAATAATGTTCTTATCATAATAATAACGCAGGCCACGGCTCAACTTCTCATAGTTCATTTTGGGCTTGTTTTTTCTTCTGCCCCACCTTCTTGCAACCTGAGATAAAAAGAAAGAAAGAAAACAATTCAATGTAGTTATTTAGGTACAATTTTAAAATTGTATTAAAGCTCTACTTTAAAAGCAGCAGAATCATTAGTCTTCTTTCACGTGCCATGAATCTCAATCATTAACAGAGACACAAGTCCAACCATAACTCTCAGTTGTGTCCAACAAGAAAATTCAATTACACTATATAATTGGGTCCAATTAAACTTCAGTTGTAATATTCAGTACCAATATAAATTTAGCTACTGAGCAACTACTTAATGTTACTGGAGCCTCAAAGTCTACATCTCAATAAAGAGCACAATTTCCATGCTGTTTAGTACATCTTCAGAACAGATCATCCTTTCAGAGAATATGAAGTTCCATAATTTGAGAGTTTGTATCTAAAGTTATACAGATGGTCCTTGACTTACTGCCACAATTGGGACCAAAACTTTCGACACTAAGTGATGCAGTCAACTGAGTCACACCTGATTTTATTATCTTTTTTGCTATGTTAATTGAATAGCAGCTGTTCAATGAATCACATAGTCATTAAGCAACCAGCTTCCCCCATTGTCTTTGCTTATCAAAAGCCCCCTGGAAAGGTTGCAAATGACAACCATGTGACCATGGGATGCTGCAACCATCATAAATACATGCTGGTTGCCAAATCCCCAAATTTTGATCATGTGATTGTGAGGATGCTGCAATGGTAGTTAAGTGTGGGTACTGGTTGTAAGTAACTTTTGTCAGAGTTGCCCTACTTTGAATGGCCATTAAACAAAAGATCGTATGTTTAGAACCATTTGTAAACTATTCTGTTTACAACGTAATTAATGAGAGGCTCGCCTGTACAATTCCATATTAATATATGAAACTGAAGCTTTAATCATATATCATTGCTTGTGAATGAGATGTTTGAAGTGGCCCTTGTCTTTCTGGTGGCTCTGTGCAATTAGTTTACACCCTGCCTTTTCTTTGGAAGCTTCAAAGTGGCTTAATTAAGGATCTTCATTCATTTGATCAGAACAACAAATCTATAAGGTAAGTTGGATGGAGACTGAGAAAGATATATCTCTATCTAGAAATACAGAGACTGCCCTGAAATTCCACAGTGACTTTCCAAGGCCAAGAATAGACTGAAAACTCAGTTTCCTAATCTTAGTTTGATATATACTACAGCTACACCCTGCTGGCTGCTATAAACTTCCATTTATTTTTAATAATGGATGACTTGAATTACTAACCTCATCTGGATCTGCAAGTTTAAACTCCCAACCATCTCCAGTCCAGCTTATGAATGCCTGACAAGATTTGTCAGTCAGAAGTTCTAGAAGAAACTGCCATAGCTGTATGGGTCCACTACCTATCAATATCAAAACAAATGGTTAAAGTATACATACAGAAAGACACAAGAATTCATAAGAATATCAGATAAGTTAGTTTTCAAGATTTAAATATTAACAATACGATTCTTTTAAAAACCTTCTTGGTTGAAAGATCAACCAGACACCAAAATCTATATTAGAAAAAGTTGGTAAATGATAGGGATTTATTACAACAGTTGAGGCTTTTTAAAAAAAAATGAAAATCCAGAAGAGTTGTCTGAATTAATCTTTTTCTCTCTTAAAATGTTACATTTTAGAGCAGGTTCAACTTCACCTGAATCAAATTTATTTGAAAAATAAAATTACAGGACATTGCAATGTTGTGGAACTATGGCTTTATATCAAAATAATCACTTCAGATTAAGAAGAGAGGCCTGAATAAGAGTCCTAGCATACACAATTTTCATTTGAACCATTAGTAAAACAAGGAGGCCTAGAGACAAAAGAGGGGAAAAGGAAATATTTTACTTGCCTGTAAATCCTGCTAGTATTGCTGCCGGAATAACTGGTTTCCCTTGCTCTACAGGGTCACTCCTTTCTTGAATATAGTCTTTAAAGGACATTGTGGGTTTGTTCAGACACAAGGACTGGCTGCAGTCATCTTCAAAGCTGTCATAAGATGGGACCCGCTGAACATCTACTAGGGAGGACTGACTATTCCAAGACTGTAGCAATGAATCTGAGCTTTCGTAACTTTCGGTGCCACTGTCATTTGAATCATGCTCTTTAGGTTTACCTGGACAAAAGGAGAAAATTTCATGAATAGAGATTTCCTTAAATCTGAACAACTATTATACCTGAAGTTGAATTTTAAAATATTGTTCTTATTTAACATGCAAATAATTGAACTAGGAGTGCTAAAATTGAGAATAAACCCCGAAATTCCATTATACTTTAATTTTACAAATATATTTGATTATGCTAATTAGAACAGATATAGTAAAATATATCTTCAGAGATGTTTAAATCCCTTCCAGGTTACTGTAGCTTTGTCTATATGTAATCAGTAAAATTATAAAATTAAAGTCAAGACTAGCTCTATGAAATCCATTAAATCACTTTTATGATTAAGTCATAAACAAAGAAGTGGGCTATTAAAACAAAAATAAGCAATCTCATATTTGAATATATAACTGCTCATAAACATAAGGAAATAGACATCTTACTTGTATTATCCAACACCAAGTTCAGATTATTTCTTGTGAAATCCTGATTCACTGAACAGTAGTTCACATTGACAGTCTCTAATTGTGCTTTAGGAAACATCTGAAATTCTTGTTTTAGATTAACAAGGTTTGGCCCAATTGTCGTCTGACATACATCTCCCAGAATTCTGGTTTTTGGGAAACTTAGCGTTTTTGGATAGCTGGGTACTTGAGTGCAATACTGCACTTGTTCAACATTAGTGCCTAAAAAACAACCCACAAAACTGTGGTTAGAAATCCCTTAACTTATGTAATAGTACCTACCATCCAATTAAACAACTTTGAGGATTGTCCTGAATAAAATATAGTGACCATCTATTAATAAATGCCACAATTATTCATATTATCAACTAAACAAAGCATAATCTTTATACTTTTTTGAAAGAGGGAACCAGCTGAAATACAATGATAATATAACTCTGTCTCCTACTAGTATAACTATGGTAATGCACTTCCATGTGTACAATTGCTTTTGTATACTTAAAGCATCTAGTAGTTCAACTTGAGTGAGTTAAGTATAGTGTTAAGTGATTTTAGTGATTCTAAACTTTTAGCAAAGCAAAATTGAATATACCATACATATTTAATATATCATATTTATTCCGTATTCACAAAGACATGAAGTAATAGCTAATTCTTAAAGTCAATTGATATCATTCATCAAACTCAAACACTTTATATTTTATACTGTATGGAGTGTTTGTCAAAATGAAGTACATATATCTGACCACTAACATCACATAAGATTTCAAATATCAACTTCTGGTTTGAAACAGAAGTCTTTTCTGCCCTATCCCTGTTTTCCAAGTTTCTAGCACGTACTTTGGTATTTTGAACTTTATCCATGTTTTTCTCTATGTCCATTTCTTTCTTTCTCCGACATGCCCACAGCAAAAACAAAACAAAACAAAAAAACTCGGAAACACTTTTTGTAGTTTAAATGCACCAGTCTACAATCAGTTGCTGTTCAGTAAAGATATTGAACAAGAAACTTTATTTACTTTAAACAGTAAATTGCGCCCCTCTAATTTTGATACTATGGTTATTGAAAATAATTTACCTAAAGAGTTGTTGTTGACCCAATGTGGAGATGAAGTAAGGTGAGAATTTTCCATGTATTGATCTTGTGGCTTCTCTTCATTGTCTGAAAAAAAACCCGCAAAGATGTTTAAATATACACCTAAATAGGAGAATTTGCTTTGACAATGTGTGATACCGTATATGAGTTATAGCATTTTCACCAAATTGTATTTTATGGCAAAATTACCTGCCATTTTGAAAATTAATGTGTTGGAACTAAAAAAGGCTTTAACTGATCACAGTTCAGTCCAACTTATACCTCTAAAAATAAAACATGTAATTTTATATTATGTATTTTATCTATTTTATTGTAAGCTGTACAGTCACATACAGTATAAATATATAAATTAGGGTTAAATCAGTGAGATGTATGTATTTTTTACATTTTCAGTATTACTCTGATTATCCTTTCTTTCAATAATGTAAAACAATCTCTCCTTTCCCTCAAGATGTCACAACAATGGCAATCTTTATACTTAATTGAGAAATGTTGACTGGTCCAAAGTCACAATGTGAGTTTCTCTGGGTAAGGCTGCTTTTTACTGGATCAGCTCTATCTGCTTCCAAGTATGTTTATAGCCAAGACCACATATTTTTGGTTTTGGCTTAGCACAGTATATGAATCCATCTAAAATCAATTCTAATCTATGTCTTCAGCTTAATCAAAACAAGAACTCCCATGTTAAGATAACCTCAAATAGTACAGGAAGCAAGCAGTCTAGTTCCTTTAGATCAGGGGTGTCAAACTGGCGGCCTGTAGGCCGGCATGTGCAGGCCACGTCCACCCCATCTCCGCAAATGGAATGCTTTAGATGATAAATAAATGGCAAGTTAGAATTTACTTTGAAGTTTTACAAGTGTTTTCTCAATGTTGCCACAACTTGCGTATTCTGCATATTCAGCTATCACTTCAATTTAGCTTATTCACCTTTTATCATCTGATCCAAATGTTCCCAGAGGATGTCACCAACATAATCAGGTGCTAGTTCCAAAAAATGTTCCTTTCCCAGATTGCATAAGTCTTGGCCATTCATAGCAAATCTCTCAAAGTTCACATTCACTAAACTAAATTCATTGATGGCCCAGAGAAGCCACTGACATACATGATGTTGTGTCCAAAGCCAGGGATCTGCAGAAAGGAAGAAAACAAATTACTTTATCAAGATTCCACCCCCAAGGAAAGCTATAGTAGCATACCCTAACATATAATAGCTACTATCCCTTTTTACTACCACCTGAATCCACCACACATTTTTGGAGTTAAAGCTCTTAATATTTAACTCAGTTTACAACTGCAGGAATATAGAATACAATTTTAAGCAAATTCATATGAACATCACCATTATTGTGATGAATATATTTGGAAGTAATGGTTTAGTAAATGAGAATTGTACAGTAAATTTTAATTATATTAGGATGAGGAAGAAGATACAACAATCAATTAGCCTAATCCATATTAGAAAGGAAGGAAGGAAAACCCTCCCACTTACTGTTTGGAATGCCTAGTCTGTGCTGTTCTTTTGTGAAGCCACTGAAAGTTGCATTTAAGGCCTGACTCATTACAGCCTTACTACATGGAGTTAAGAGTGGCAATTCAGAAGAGCTTGATTCTGAAAAACAAAGGAATTATAATGTTGAACATAACAAGAACAAAGAGAATATAATCTGCAGAAAAAGAAGGAATGTTGTATGAATGTCTAACATCAAATAAATCTAGTCAGTAGTATAGCTTCTGAACTGTTAATATTTCAATACTGGAAAATGTTGGAAATCTTAGCTAGAATTCTTAATATAAGATCCGTAATAGTTCCTACTTTATTCCTGGCCACTATTAAGGCTACATAATGATTACAAAGATGTGTGCACAATCAAATTATTTTTTATATAAACATTTCTAAAATATGAACTTTTGCAATGACTTTTGATAATTGGGATATTGATTCCTCTCTAATTTCTTGTGTAAATGACTTTGAATTCTTTAATTAGCATGACAAAACTACTTATAAAAACAAGCTTTACCAAAAGAAATAGAATCAAGCCCGGTTGGCACTTCTTGAAGTGTCTGATCTTCATTTAGTGGTGGATAGAATCCAGTAAACAAAGCACCCTCAAAGCTATCAAATGCATGTTGGCGCTGAAACATAGAAAACATCAATGTGAGTATCTTATTACATCCACAGCAAATTTAATATATTATGACAAAGCAAATGTGGCATTCTAATTTGGAGCAATGCCCCAGATGACCTAGTGCACAATACAGGGGTCCTCTTGGACTCATGGCTCTTGCTAGAAGAGCAGGTGGCAGCAATGGCCAGAAGTGCCTCTGCTCACTTTAAGGTGGGGTGTCACTTGCAGCTCTTCCTGGATCAGGAGGCTTTGTTCACAGTCACTCATGCCCTTGTGATCTCTCTCATGCACTGTTGCAATGTGTTCTATATAGGGTTTCTTTGAAGAATATTTGGAAGATTCAACTGCTACGTAGTTAGTAATGTGCATATTTGACACATTTAACATCGATCTTCCCGAAATGCACTGGTTATCAAATCAATGTGCTGGTTATCACTTTTAAAGTCCTTCATGGCTTGAGGCCAGATTATCTTAGGGAACATCTTCTCCCAGTCATTTCTACCTGTCCAGTTTGGTCAGGCAGTTTGAAAATGTTGCAGGTCCCATTAGCTAAAAAATGTCAGTGGATAAAAACCGCCTTAGCACCTGCCCTCTAAAATAATATTTTCTTCAGAGGTCAGGATGACTCCGACAATATTGACTACTCACACTTGGTTGTGTGCCTGGACTCTTATAATTGTTGTAAATTATTATGTTTTATGATGCATGCCACCAGAATTACACATTGAGATGGATGGCTATAGAAATCAAATAAATCAAATAATAAATAAAACTGTTATCATCTCCAACTCAGAATTGAAAATCTCTTGGATACATGTTCTAAAATGTTAGTGCAACTCATAGGTCACTGAGGAAGAATTTGGATACTTTCATTCTATGCAATCGAATCATTTCTAAAAAAAAAAAAAAAACTTTATTTCCATAATATCAACTACAAAGTTTTTAAGAATTTTTTTCTGAAATATACAGATCTAGAAACTTGAAAAGCTCCTTTGATACATTTTTGACTCAGTTATTCAGGCCTTTTGGTACTATTTAAAGACTTGCATTTCTTCTATGCGTCAATACTTGTATTAAACACATTAAACTTGCATTAAATGCCTTTAAAGGATTGCCTGGCACCATATATAGTTAGAAGGATGTGTTATGTTAATTGTCTGATTCAGTTACAAATGTTAAAAAACTTAGTTCAGCAGAGGTTTCTCAAACTGCATAAGAACTTTCCATGATTATGCCAAATATCTCATCAGTAATACATACAATAGTTAAGGCAATGAGTCTGGTTTTTTTAGGGCCAATAAAGTATGGCCAGAGTCCTATAGGTTTTTCAAATAGCCTGATCCTAAGACATCCAGAGTCACTGGGAGTTGAGTGACATGCAGGTTTGATAAACAAATAAATAAATGCAAGAAACTCTGGAGCAATGTATGCCTGAAGCAGCCCAGTTTGCATATCAAAATGCAATTTACATCTCATTGTGATTATGTTATATTAATCTATATTATTTTATAAATCACTTATCAAATTGATGGGGTAGCAGTACCACCAGGTATTTTAATATTAATGCAGCATAAGTTTCTATTGAGTTATTATAGAATTTATATACTGTTTAAATGAGCGACCAAAGAGCTATGTAAAATTTAGCCAAAGTGTTTCAGTCTAGAATAATGAAACTATACCTATAGATTTAACAAGTTACAAAGTTCAACATCAAGAATTTAACCAATTTGCTGTATAATTGAAATGGTTAGAAAGTTAGATAGCTGGCATAGTAATGACAAATTCTTTCAGTGTTACTAGATAAAAAGATCTGAGTCATCACTAATATTTAGAGGAAAGGCCAAATACTTTCAACATAATCTGGAAACTCCTCTGTTTTGTGTAAATAAATGATCCCTTACACTGAGTCACTGGAAAAAATGGGTAACACTCTGTAAGATCAAAAGGGATACTGTACTTCAAAAGTTTTCTGCATGTTTAAAACATGAAATTAAATAGTAAAATGAGCAAGTTTAAAATTTCTATAGTTTAAATCCAACCAACTGTAATAAAATATCATGTCCAAATCTTAAAAGTACTCAGAAAAGCTCCACTGTGATGGGCCTGTCCCACTCAAGGCCAATGGCCTACAAGATGCTTTACAAGCAGCTCTGTCAATAAGTGACATTTATCAAAAGTGTTACATTATGATTTATCTTTTTAAGTAAGTGAACAAATAGCCCCACACTTACTATCAAGCCAATGAATAAGTAACTACTTTCTAGTACATATTCTGTAAACATTCTTTGAAGAATTTTGAATTTGAGGCAATACTGACACAAGGGCTTTCAATATAATTAATTGTATTATATAATTCATTATATTTAATTGATTTTAAAAGGTTATGTTACAACATCAAAGCAAGCAAAAAGATATGAAGTTGATATTTTAAAAATATGTAAAAATTGTATAGAAGTAATATCAAGACCATTAAAAACATTTTAAACCATTTAAAAACATATTAATGGCACTGATATTGCAATAAAGATTGACAGTGATATGAAAATAATTTTAGTTATATCAATGGCATATTAGATATCTTTTGTAGAGATGACCAGGGAAGAGTTAATTGCTATACTGAGAGGATTACTTACTACTTTTGTTCTCTTTTTTTAAAATGTAATTAGCATTAAAATGACACTGTAGATTTGTGTAACTTCTTAATTCAGTAACAGTAATAACTCAGTAAAAACATTAATTATTGCTGACATAGCATTATATAGGATCTCCTAATTTGTACATTAAATTGATATCCTTTGCCCAGTGTTAACCTGAGTATTACTAAACATATCTGTTTTTCCTTCATGGCTTACCTTGAACAATTCTCTATATACATTGCAAACAGGTGCTACTTGATCCATGTTTTTAATTCCAAATTCACTCATCTAAAAGTAGAAACAAAATACAAAAATATTGGTTTATAAATGAAATAAAAATAATAACTCATGGTTATATCCAAATAATGCATTTATTGCAGCTCACAAAAATATACAAACATGATAATTCTTTCATTTTGAGGTGATGACGCCAATTTTCTTATATACAATACACACATGTAGTCAAACTACCATTAAATGTAAATGGACCTTTAAAATAAAGGATGAACAAGACAAATCACTTTCATATAGCGCATTGTAGAATTACTTTTGAAAGTGAAAATAATTATCGTCAATACTAATGTATAAGGCTTGGCTGTTTTAATTTACAATGAAGAATATTTTATTTTTATATTATTTTTTAAATATTTTTTTAAATTTTTAATACAATCATTTCATCTTCTAACATAAGCATCTTCTAATACAAACATCCTTGTTAAACAATAATCAAAATTACAATATCCTTCTCCATGAAAAATATTTTAATACAGTAGGAAAAATCATAAACAAATGTAGGTCAGAGGTTTGAGGTCCCCCCCTCCTTATCTCTACCCCCAGGCAAAATTCTTAGGACAGTGGTCCTCAACCCTTTTGGCTCCACAGATCAGCAGTGGTAATGTTTGGGAGGGAGGAGGAAGAGGGGATGATTTAGCGCACACATGCACTCACCCATCACTTGCACGGCCAAGTTCCCAATGGGCAATGGTCCAGTGCCAGTCTGCCGCCCAAGAGTTGGGGACCCATGCTTTAGGATACTCATGCCTGGCATCAAGATATGAATCTAATTTTTTTGATACAGGTAGTCCTTGACTTACAACAATTCATCTAGTGACCATTCAAAGTTATAGCAGCATTTAAAAAAGTGACATGACAAATTTTCACACTTATAACTGTTGCAGCATCCCCATGGTCATGTAACCAAAATTTGGGTGCTTGGCGTCTAGCCTGTATTTATGACAACTGCAGTTTCCTAGGGTCCTTTGATCACCTTTTGTGACCTTGGAGAAGCCAGATTCACTTAACTTTGTTGCTAACTTAACTGCTTATGTCAAGAAATGCTGTAAAATGGGGCAAAACTGAGTTAACAACTGTCTTACTTTGCAACAGAAATTTTGGGTTCAATTATGGTTGTAAGTCAAGGACTATCTGCATTGTTATAGATCCTTTAAAAAATAACAGGTTCACAATCAGAACCCCGTCCCCAGGACAGTAAAAAGGACAGTAAAAGGAAATGATAGTATACTGTATTTAATGCTGCCAAATGAGACATACAATTTTAAAAAATTAAATCTCTTAAAACTATAGTTGATGGAGTTAAGGTAAAATCTGAATACCTATATTCAGTGTAAGAATATACTGAATGAAAAGGTCATTAGTCATTGGAGGGGGTTGGGGGTTGTTCAGTTTGACACAATGGACACATATTTTATCACAATGCTTTGTTGTTTTAGGTTAACTCTTTGGTATCAGATTTGGGCACTATCACTTTGATTGTGTTACTCTTAAATCCCATCAGTATCCCATAAATTTTAGTTTAATTTATATAAAAAGAATGCAAAAGTTGCTGGGGAGGCTGGTGAAACTATAATTAAAATATTTTGACAACGAAAGCTAAGCTGGTTTGAAGTTATTACTATTGTTTATACATACATATTTACATGACTAGAAACAATCAAAATAATATTTAACATGAAGATTGCCTTGCTCAAATATAAAAGAAGTTCTAATTATATGGAATATTTAAAAATCCATTATACTGGATTAAAATGCAATTTTTTTCAGGTAAGTATATCTCATTCTAGTAAAAATACCACTGCCATTATTTCTTTCTATACATTTATAAGTATCTATAGTACAGTTCTTTCTCCTCCTCCTTCTAAATGTTTGGCCTCAAATATTTAGGGTAGTTTAACATTTTGAACTTCAGCAGTCATATAAGTATAATATGATCTAAACCTATTAAAAAAACCTGTATATTCAAGCGTTGACTGTATCTTTGTACAACAACACAGAATACAAATCTCTGTTGGTTATATAATTATCTGATCCCATCACCATCACAATAACCCCAGCATTAATATTTTGGAGACATAGTTCTGGAAAAAATGATTTCCTAACAATAGCTTGGATATCTTCAAATACATGAACACCTAACTATACAACAAGCTTTCAGTTATTGTAGTTTGGTAATGCCCATTAATAAGCTGCAGGGCATGAATAAGATTTCCAAGTATGGATTATATTTGTTTGACACACACACACAAAAACAGGATTAAACAGAATCATCTGCTATTCAACATTTTCCATTATGACACAGAAGACCTATTTTAATCCCATTAATTAAGGATGCAATAAAGAATTATGTGACAATTTAGGACTAAAAAAGAGGGCAGATCGTGAAAAACAAACTAACGAAAAAGAAAAAAGCATGGAAAAAGAAAATGTATCAAATACCAGTTGGAAATTATTTATTGCACAGAAACCCATGTGCTTACCAGTTTTAGTTGCCATGAAATTAGGGTTACCATTTCTGGACTGAAAATCTCTGGATGGCCACCAGATGGGAGTAAAGAGTTTCTCAGATTTGTTACAGCCCAGATCTGGCAGCCCATAGCAGCTTGCTTATACTAAATAGTCAAACTTGCAAGTAAACAACATAAAATTCAGTTATGCGCAAGTGATCTCACCCTGAATAAGTATTAATTAACAAATGCTTGTACTATAATTTCAGATTAACTTCCTCATTAGCATAAACAGGTATTTGAACTCAAGTTGTGTTTATTTCAGAAACCCTATCAGATTATATATCACAGATCAAAAGGAATTTAAATACTGGAAATTCAGTAATGATTTTACTGGAAATTCAGTAATGATTTTACTGATAATTCAATACTTTAATACTTTCCAATACAACACTCCAACTTGCTACATTTTAAGGCTTAATCCATAATTACACAATATAAACGTGAATATGCAACTTGGCTTTGCAACCAACAGCCTACGCACCTATTATAGGTTTGAGAGATAGGCACTGAAGTCGCATCTTAAGAAATGCAACAGTTCTGCCTCCTTAACACACAAACACAAAAACAAACCTCCAAACTGATTTAATGCCCTGTCATGTCTACATATGACAGTTTTGGGAAAGGGAACATATGGTGAGCAAATTACTAATATAAAAATTTTCAAAAGCCCCCTAATTAGAACTTAACAATATTTATTAGATTGATAAAAACGGTGAATTTTTTATCAACATTTTTTTCACCTCCAATCTACATTTTTTAAAAAATTCTTAAACCGAACATTGGTGAAAACCCACCCCCCCCAACACATTGTAGTTGCCTTTCTGGGTCATAATTTAATGAGAAATCATCCAACTATTGTTTGACAGTGAGCCTCTATTTAAGCAAGGGGAAAAAAAAACTTGGCAAAACAATTGCATGGGAAATCCAATGCGCACCTCTCCTTTATCTTTGGTTCCCATATAAGAATTGTTCATATAGCTTTTTAAAGTGTTATCCTAATAATTCCTCTTTTAAAGAATTTCATATTCAGTTACGGACAAACCGGGGGATCTAAGGCATTCTCCCCAAACAAGCTTTCGGTCGCTCAGCAAATATGTCGTACGGATCTAGAAAAACCATAAAACCAAAACAAAAATCCCTACGTTTTCACCGGGGATTTATCCAAACAACATGAAGCCACACACACTAAATGGAGCAGCTTCTCCCACCGTCATTCAGGTACGTTTGAAACACAATTCCATCGGGTCTGGAGTTGATGGCTGAGGGTGATGGGAGTTGTAATCCAATGCGGATGGCGGGCACCAGATTATGTTACCACCAACCTCTGGCCCACGCATTTTCAGAGAATGGCAAAAGTGTATCTGCCCCCGAGCAGGAAGCCTGGATGGAACGAGAGCGCGTCCTGGGCAAAAGGGGCAGGCGGAGTCCGCTTGTTCCCTCGTGCCTTCCTCCCCACCCGGCCGGAGGCTCGTCCGCGGGTCCCAAACGCCCCTGCCTCCCTCGGTCTCCTCTTGGACTCGGCGGCCCGTTTCCTCCCTTTCTCACCTGGGCGCCGCCGAACCGAAATCCCAAGAGGCGCGCGGTCCCGTCACCACCGCGCCCGCCGAAATCCGTCCCAGTCTCCTTCGGGGGACTCCTAAATATCCCTGCGCGTCAACCGAAAACACGCATCCGGAAAACGGAGCGCGGTTATCTTCAACCGGCTGAACGGAGCGGAGGAAGCCTCGTCGTAGCAAACCGCGTCGCCGGAAGAAGAGGAAAGGCTCCTGCCTA
This sequence comes from Notechis scutatus, assembly GCF_049901735.1. Lineage (NCBI taxonomy): Eukaryota > Metazoa > Chordata > Lepidosauria > Squamata > Elapidae > Notechis > Notechis scutatus. Next base: position 54,244,772 of record NC_142013.1, on the reverse strand, counting down.
GGGCACAAGGCAGCGTGTTGGTGACGGAGCGCACGTCAGCTTCGGCAGGCTTGGCTGGCGGCCCGCGATCGAATGCGTCGCCCTGACCCGTGTTGGGCTAGCCTGCTCTTGACAGGGCGAGGGAGGGAGGCGGAGGCGGTTAGGCCAAGCCCAGCCAGCCTCCTCCCACCCGAGAGCGGGAAGACATTCCGCTTCCTTCGGGGAGGTAGATGGAGCCTCGGAGGCTGGCGTCGCCCCACGGATGCCCGCCAGATGTGTAGAAGCGGAACGCCGATCTCCTTAGCCGGCGCAGCGAGGCAGTTTTGCGCCTGGAATGGCGGGAGCGATAGTTGAATACATCTGGGAGAGACCTGCTTATGGGTACCTTAGAAAGATCTGCCAACTTCGGGGGATGGATTAAGCTCTCTTTTCTATACCGTATGGCTGTATGGTTTACCCAATTGGGTGTACATGCAGCTTGTCCTCGATTTACAACAGTTCGTTTTGTGACCTTTCAGAGTTACAATGGCACACTTTTTTTTTCAAAGTTATGACCTTTGCAGCATCCCTATGATCATGTTTTCAGAATTCATATACTTGGCAATTGGTTCATATTTATGACTTGCTGTGTCCCACGGTCACCTTTCACAATGTTCTGACAAGCGAAGTCAATGGGAAAGCCGGAGTCACTTAACAACAACATTACTAACTTATCAATGGCCGTGATTCACTTAACAAATGTGGCAAGAAAGGTTGTAAAATGGGCCAAAACTCACTTCCCAAATGTCTTGCTTAACAACAGAAATTTGGGGCTCAATTGTGATTGTAAGTCAAGGACTACCTGTATAAATTCACTGGTTCAGGAACTAGCTTAGCCCAGTAGTCTAAACTAGGTTATCATATAGTTAGTGTGTTGTGTGAACCCAAATATTGTGATTTGTAAATTATGCTTAATGACTTAGCATGTTATACAAATCCAAACAAACTTTCAGAGTTTCTAATGAACTTTATGTAAGCCTTGCAGGATCAGATCAAAATGTTTAGTGGCCATACATATGATGAGTAGAATGGATAATGAAGGAAGAAACTGTTGTGATTACACTAGGGAATTTTGATTATCGGGCCAATTAAAAATATAATGAGTAAATACATAAATCAGCCATCTATTACTTGTAGTAGATTAAAACACTACTTGTGTTATAAAGTACTTCCTCAGGCTCTCTTTGAAATTCCTAACATTTACTTTCGTGACACTTTCAAGAACTGTAAAAAGTTACATTTGCAAAAGCCATGTTAATTCCTGTTCAACAAACATTATTCTTCCATGTATTTCATTTCATTTTGAGTAATATTTTCCAACCATTTATCCATAGCAGATATTATGTTATCCAGCCTTTAATTACCTGGACGCAGCTTAAATCCTTTTTAACATGTTTTATATGATAGAATTGTACATTTAAGTTTTAAAACTCTGGAGATTTGTTCATGTACGTTTTATCAATAAGACCCAACATTTGGTTTCTGCATTTAATGATGGATAATTTGTCCACAAGGTAGATAACAGTAATGTCTAGCACACATACTTGATTTTGAAGGAAGTTTGCCCTGCTTCACTCATCCCCTGGTTATATGATGCTTGATAGTTTCCCAGCAGTTCTCAGATAATACATAATGATTTGTCCAGACCATCAGATAATTTCTTTTGGTCCTGGAAAGTTAAAATAAAGAAGCATTTCCTGATCAAATTATATCAGTTTTAGTCTTTAGTCCTGTTTCTTCCTTCTGATCTCAACATTTATATTTGTTTTTACTGGAGAAGATTGAACCAGACTACAAATGGAGTAGCTCTGGTTTTCCTTTGTTACTGATAGCATTTCACTTTCTTCACTGAGAAACTTGTATACTGATTCTTTTCTTCTGTTGCATATACCTAAAGAAGCCTGTCTTGTTATCCTTAGCATCTAGTTGCAGACTGTGGCAGCATAACTATGAGAAGAATATGCTAAGGAGCAGAACTGTGTGAAATCATAGTCTTTGAATTTGGTTTAATTATCCATAGCTTTGTAAAGTTTATTTTATAATACGTATTTATAAGATTGGACTAATAATCTTATCAATTCTTGAATGCGTGTAGGTAGTATATATGAATGTGTATGTCTGCTTTACTGTATCATTGTACTACTACTTGCTAGCTATATTTCTATATTTTAATACAATGATTCTATATTTGATATGACTGCCATGCATGCGGACTCAAGAAAAATCACTCAGGTGGAATGAAATATTTACTCTTTCTAAAATTATAGGAACTTGGGGAGAGGAGAGACCTTGCTTTGAGAGTCTAAAATGTCACTGCATGTAAGCAATAGAGAAACATATTGTCCATATTTCTTCTACAATTACATATGACTGGAAGGGATCTCGGAGGTCTTGTATCTGACCCCCTTGCCCAAAGCAGGAGACCTTATACCATCCCGGGAAAAATGATTGTCCAATTTTTCTTTAAAAACCTCCAGCAATGGAGCACCTACAACTCCAGGAGGCAAGCTTTCCCACTGATTAATTGTTCTGTCTATCATGAAATTTCTTCTTAGTTCCAGGTTGAATTTCTTTTTAATGAACTTCCACCCATTGCTTCTTGTTCTGCACTAGATGCTTTGCAGAATAAGTCAATTCCCTTTTCTCTGTGACAGCCTGTCAAGTCAGCTTGACTAAAGTCTGCTATTGTGTCACTCATAGTCCTTTTCTTCATTAATCTAGGCATACCCACTTCATGCAATAGTTCATCCTATGTTAAAGAGTATTGGGCCCAAGACAGAATCTTAAGGAATCCCACTGCCTGCTTTCTTACATGTAGAGGTATGAAATTCCATTGAGAATCACATGCTGAATGAGTGTGATTGGTCAGCCAACCACAAATCCATCTGGTAGTTATATTTTTTATCCTGCATTCTTCTATCTTACAAAGAAGTAGATCGTGGTCTACTTTGTCAAATGTGTTACTGAAGTCCAAGTATACTATATCCATAGCATTCTCCTGATCTAACTTAGTTACCTTATCAAAGAAGTGATTTCTTTTTAACAAACCCTTTCTACGCCTAATGTACACGAATCATGTTTTTTTCACACATTATAATTTTGTGGTTAGAAAAAGAAATAAGGTATCCAGTGATGGGATAAACTTCTATTACAAATAGTTTGTGATGTGGTCTGGAATAAAATTCCACAAATCAGCAGGTTGATAGCATAGTAAAAGTACTTATAAATTGGAGGTTGAGGTGCAGTGTAGACCAGTTTACTCGTGCTATCCTGGACAACATGACTTTGTCACTGCTAAATAGTCTATTCTACGCATTCTGGCTGCTGGACTTCGCAAGGATCTTCCAACAAGTAGAATCAGCATGAGTATAAAAAAAAATGGTTAATGATGTATTCTATTATACCGTATGAAACAAATAAATAACTGGAAGTTATTTTGTCATTCTGATTCCTGGAAGACAATTTAAGCTCTATGTTTTGCTTTAATATTTAACCAGACTCTGGTTAGGTGAAACGGGAAAAGTTCTTTAGAATTTCTTTGGACAGTTTTCACTCTTATCCATTCACAGCCTGTGGGTCTTTCCAGATAGTTGCTATGGCCACCCCTCAATCCCTCCAAAGTTTCTTGCAGAAACCCATGGTCTTTTCTATTTCTGCTGACATAAAAATGCCCAGGGAAAAAAAATGTTATGGTGGCATAACTATTAGAAGAGAACGGAGTTGGGAGGTGGGTCAAGGGTTCTTGCCAATGGGAAAACAACCTGCTCCCAGGCTCTGCAAAACTGCAAGCCTTCAGACAAAAAGACCATCTTGGCTGCAATTTCATGTGTGCTAAATATTATAACATATTTTTGAATGAGAATAAATATGAAGGCTAAGTACTGTACAATAGTAGAGGTACCAGATAGTGCAGAATAAGTCCCTTAAGATCTGATAGCTCATTCCTCAAGTGCCTACAAACTATGCCAACAAACATTAACTGAGGCACACAAAAGTACTGATGATTATGACAGAACTTCTTAGAGCAGCAAAGTCCTGATCTAATAAGGCAACATCTGGCAAACTCATAAGGGAAGCCTTTGCAAACTGTACATCAGCTGGATAGTGATTTTAATTATAAGACTGATGAGAACAATTATACCATCATTTATACTGAGGAAGCAGCTGTCAAAAAAGATAAGATGGCAGAATGGGAGTTCTTTGTTCTTTCTTTTGCTTATGTGATGCTGTGAAGAAAAAAATGTTTAAATCTCTTTTCCACTCCATCCTTGAAATAATTAGCTGTTTGATTCAGTTCTGGATCCTTCCAAGAGATAAATGTATATGCCTTTTTAAGGTGTCAATGCACTTTATAGACAGACCTCATTTCTCCAAATTAAAGTATTGACAAGCACAATTCCCAGTACTTAGGAATCTATTCATTAATATGGAGAAGTTTGCAACAGATGGCATATATTCTTACTGTGGTTAAATTTCATGGATTAGATATGACTTCAACTATGTATTTTTAAGAAAGGCTGACGTGAATAATGCTGCTTGGGTCACTAAATAGTGACACCATTAATTTTGTTGGGAAATCCATTTAGAATTATAATGTTGTAAAATATATATTATTTTCCAATGCACTCTTACAGATTAGTTTGTACTGGATTGACTAAGCATGTGAAAGCCAGCAGAAAGGAAACTTAAAAAAGGGTTGTTGCAATATAATTTATTATAAACAGTCATAAAGTGGGAATTGTCTGTTCTTTCATTCATAGAACATAGTTACATACACCCAACTTATCTGAAATGCAAGATGCTATAGGATCACAATACTTAATCCAGGATTCGTTTTGGGATTTTTTGAGAAACATGCTGTCAGATTTTTGAGCAGATTTATTTCTGGCTCTTTCTCTGTGGTCTTGTGCAGCTGCAATAAAACTCTGCAGAATTTGTGGCTGGTTCATTTCCACACCGAAAGGAACTCTTGGTTCCTCCGCTTTCTTCTTCTTTTTGTCAAAAGACCAGCAGGTCTTCTGTAAAATTCTTAGTATGTGTGTGTGTGTGTGAGAGAGAGAGAATATTCTGATTACAGGTAATCCTCAATTTACGACCACAGTTGAGTGAAACATTTGTTAAGTGAGATTTGCCCCATTTTATGACATTTCTTGCTACAGTTGTTAAGTGAATCTGGCAATTGATAAGTTAGCAATGTTGTTGTTAAGTGAATCTGGCTTCCCCATTGACTTTGCTTGTCAGAAGGTTGCAAAAGGTGATCACATGACCTTGAGATACAGTAACGGTCATAAATATGATGCCAAGCGTCGGGATTTTGATCATGTGTGCATGGGGATGCTACAAAGGTCATAACTGAAAAACAGTCATAAATCACATAAGTCAAGGACTACCTGTGTATGAATAGGCTGGAAATAGTAGCAGTAAGGAAATGTCCTTTTACAGTAGTGGATTCCAGTTCCTGCAGACTTCAAAATATGCAGCTTGTTTGGAATTTACTACTCTTTAGCACTATTGCAAGCTACAAACATGGTAAGAGCACTGGGAAAACTGCCCCATTGCAATGTTTATCCATGTTCAGAACTCTGAGGTGGCCCTTAGTAAAAGAACAGCATGTTAGCCAGGCTGCTTTTACAATTACTGTCACTGAGATGATTTTGGAAATGAACAAAAGTATACAACATATACTGAAAACTTTTAACAATAATTTTACTGTGTTAAAGTACAAAAGGAAACAATTACGTACAACATACGAATGAAATAATGTACCCTTATATTTTAATAATATTTTATTGAAGTTTAAGAATACAAAGATAAAAAACTAATAGAAATTAAGAAAAATAAAGTTTAAAAATGCAAAATATAAGAAAATGAAAAAAAATATAAAAAACAATTTTCCCTTCATCAAGAAAAGAACAAACAATTTCAGTAATGTATCAGCTTCTCTAACATTTCAACCAAAGGTCTCTTCTTCCCATATCTCAACTCTTATCTATAAAGCCTTGTCATTCAAACTTAATCGGCAAAAGTCTATTAAGAATTACCAGAAATAACAACATGTATGTTTAGTCTTCATCAAATAAATCAATTTCTTCCTTCTTTCCTTTGAACACCGTCACTTATCATTTTCTCTAAAAATACAATAAACATGTTTTTCGTCTCATTTCTTATCTCTTATTTTTAATCTTTAAAGCTTTGTCATTCAAATTAGTCAAGAAAACTCCATTAAGATCTACCAGACACAGCAACAAATTAAAAATCTTGACCTTTAATCCCTTCAAATAGTGTCTACAAGTTAATTTATCATTTTCTTGTCTATCTGAAATTCCTTTGTAAATTTAATTCATACCAGAAATAACATCTATATTTTAATCATGTATATTTTTAAACCTTGATCAAGTAAATCAACTTTGTATACCTTCTTTTTGGCTTTTAAAATAAAACTCTTGCTGTTTATTCCCTTTAAATAGGAACCCAAAAGTCTCTGCAGTAATTTTTCATTTTGTTTTTGTCTTTTCTCATGAATTTCTTCCTGAGTATATAATACACTTCTTTTATAAGTCCAAGATAAGAAAGTTGTCCCAGTCACTCTGAGTTATTATTTGTGTGTCCCATTTAGTTATCCAGTCACCTTCATTTGTAAGTCGTGTAACATCTTTTTTCCATGTCATGCTTGTATCTTGCTCTTTCAAAAACCCGTGGTCCTCAGTTATATTCTCTTCTACCTCCTCTTTTAAACTTTTTTATGGTTGCAGACAGTCCTCAGAGAAATTTCTGAGTACATTATGAGCCAGTTTGGAGAAGTGGTTAAGATGCTGGCCATAGTAATCCTGAAACATTAAGTTCTAGTCCTGTCTTAGAGAAGAAAACAGATTAGGTGATTTTGGGACAATCATTCTCCCTCAGCCCGACCCACCTCACAGGGTTTTTATTGTAGAGAAAATAGGAGCAGGGAGAAGTCTTATGTACACAGCTTTGAAATACTTATTAAATAATAAAGATGATGAAAAATTAAATGAATAAATAAAAATAAATATCTTTCCAAATTCTTCCAAAGTTAAAATACCTTTTCTCCATTCTGTGTTAGTAGATCTCTTCTTTAATTATAATCTTTAGTTCTTGTTGCCTCTATTGTCCAGCTTTCAAAGTCTTATCATTTTTTCTTACCAGTTTTTCTCTAATACATAACTCTATCCCATGAGAAGATTTATTACACTTCGATTCAAAATCTTCATATATTCTTAGCAGGATTTTAAACAACCCTCCAAAAAGATTCTATATTTAGTTTCAGTGTTTATTTCCACTCCACCTGGCTACTTAGTCCATTTAAAATTTACAAACTCGATGTTCTAATCACTCTTTTTCTGCTTATTTCAGAGTATTTTTTAAGTTCTTAAACTTACATGAAATTTCCATCACGAAGGATTGAAGGAAAATCACCCAGTATGATGAAACTACTTGTTCTGAAAGTTCTTACTATCAAAAAAACAGTAAACAAACCAATTTCCAGATGTGATTAAGAAAAGAAATGAGCAAATCCAGTGTCCTTTTGAAGTCTTGAGCAAAGCTCCTTAGTTTCCAGAGCTCTAAAACCTGCCGGAGATCAGTATTTTATGTTCTCCTTTTAGGGAGATCCCAAATGCTCCCCTTTATCAAGAGAGGAATTTCAAGGTGTTGTTCCATATGCTGGCTCCTCATTTCACCACAGTCATTGACTCACAAAAAGCAAAACCATCTTCAGTTCTCCATTACTTCTCTGGAATCCCCCAAAATAATGTAACTGTAAACTTAATTGTGATCAGGTATAGTTAAAGAAGTGGGTGGGAGAAAAGGATATCTATGTTATAAACAGAGTTACTCCAAAAACATTGACAATAGTACTCAAAAGAGTACTAACAATAACAATAATAATAATCAGCATTTTTACCAAGTATTCCTTGCTGCAATTCAGGTGTACATTTTTTCCTTCCAATGTTGTATAATAATTATTTCAACTAACACTATGTCCCCAAATCCATAATTCTTGACAGTTTGAAAAATCTGTATTTTGAGGATGTAGCCAAAAAGGGGGAAAAATTTATTTACACAGAACAGTTAATTCAGAATTATATTTAAAAAACGTAATGTTAGTCAAAAATGTGACATTAGGACCAGACCAAACCATACCAGTGAATGTTCCCACATTTAATTTGCATCTCCAGCATCAAGTGATATCACAAACATATGCAGTACTGTAATAATCACATTTCAATGTCATGAGAAACTACTTTCATGTGCTGAAAACACAGGTGAAAGGTTAGCTGTTAATTTTATTTCCTTTCTATGGTGTTGCTGAAGAACTGGTAGTAAACTGGGCAGGGCATTAACTGAATAGATTTTTGCTCTGCTGAAAAGAGAGTATTCTTCATTGCTTATGGTGCTCTTAATGTGAACTCAGCTTTCAAACACATGAGTGAAGAAGATTTCCAGGCCTGAATCAAGGGCTTTTGAAAGGTTTGGGAGATATATATGTATATGTATATGTATATGTATATAATATAAAAGAAAATAGTTGAACTATAACTATTGTGTGCAACTATCTATAATAACATATTAACTTGCTTGCAACATTTAGGCACTGAATGAGAGATAATCTTTATTATTAAGTAATATACAACCCTAATAAAATGATAATGTAAACTCTAATTTGTATAATTATGTAAGCAATACAAAATATTGCTAAAAAGGATAAAAGAGGGACAAGCAGATATCATTAAAAATGTCATATTGTTCATTTCTGATATACTGTAGGTGCTCTAATATAATAGTGACAATTATACATGCTCTCAAATAGTTTGGGATTTTTAAAAGAAACTTTAACAAATATTTTGTTGAGAATTGCAATGAAGTCTCTATGTGTAAGAGAAATGGATATGTCTGATCAGCATTTTAGGTATCTAAAGGTGCCTGTAATATTCACCCTTGGTACATGTTGAAATGATTTAAGGAAGTTTAAGCAAAGATCACTGTGTACTTTGACTATGTTGCGTAAAAGTGAAGTAGTTAACAGTAAAGTTGACATTTAAATTATGTGATATTTTGAATATTTAGCAATTGACCCATGTTTGCAATTCATAAGAATTGGGAAATTGAATTTGGTTATTGTTCGATATACAATATGAAAAACTTATTAAAGTAGAGATTTAGCAATATTTGCCATTGCGTTTATCAACACTAAGAAATAATCTTTTCTTAGTGCAGAATCTTTTCTTAGTGCAGATTTTCAAATAAGTTGTTTTTACCAGTTTTTATGGTGGCTGATGATGGCTAGAGACTCTGCTTCATCTGTATCCTGGGAGTAGAGAAGCCTTTTTTCTTTTTTGACTTAGGTTGCACTTCCAAACTGAGCCAGTTTGGTCTTGTGTTAAGGTACCAGGCTAGAAACTAAAGACTCAATTCTAGTCCTGCCTTAGGCATGAAAACCAGCTGCATGATGTTGGGCCAGGCACTCTCTCTCTCATCCCTACATACCTCAAATGGTTGTTGTTATGGAGAGGAGGAAGGCGTATTAAGTATCTTTGTGCATTGAGTTATTTATAAAAATAATACAGCCAGGATATAAGTAAGTAAATAGTTAAATGCTGTTTCTATGCCCTAATCTCTTAAAATCACTGCCCCATCAAGAGTTGTCTCAGGTCCTGCAATAACAAAAATCAGCAAATCCTTACTTCATATAAAAACAAAATAAAAAAAGACTCCCCCAGTCTGTGTCCTTACCACATGCTGTATATATTTTTCTGGTTATAGGAACAAGAATACGTCAGAGACAGCACATATGCGCATACATATTCTTGGCGTTACCTGGCATGACAAAGTTCCAAATAGCGCAGTCTTGGAATGTACTAGAATTTCTAGCGTGTATATACTATTGAAACAGTGACATCTACGCTGGCTTGGGCATGTCGTGAGAATGGCTGATGGTCGGATTCCAAAAGACCTCCTGTATAGAGAATTGGTGCAGGGAAAGCGCCCTAGAGGGAGACCACAGCTGTGATATAAGGATATCTGCAAGAGGGCTCTAAAGGCCTTGGGAATGGACATCAACAGCTGAGAAAATTTGACCTCTGATCATTCAATTTGGCGCTAAAGACGCAGCATGGCTTTCTTCAGTTTGAAGAGACACTCGTTCGGCAGGCCAAAGAGGCAGTCCCGGAACCAGCAAAATCCGGGGACTGGACAGGAGACAGACTGTATCTGTCCTCAGTGGGGAAGGGATTGCCACTCTCGAATTGGCCTTTTTAGACACACTAGATGCTGTTTTAGAACCTCTTTTCAGAGCACAATACCATAATCTCTTGAGACTGAAGGATGCCCATTCATTATATGAATACAAACACAAAATACCAATAATGATGAGGGCAAGCTGAAAAGATATCAGGCCACCTTTCATCTTGAAAGATTTGAAATTCATAAATTGGGAAGTGGGATGAAACCATTCCCACATTGAGAGAAAATAATTTATCCTGTTACATGTAGACATAAAGTTCTTTTTTTTTGTTTAGTCTTTTTTTAAAGTCTTGTTTCATTTACCAAAGCAAAACAAAAATGGCAGCTGAATAAGAAATAAATTGCTGAGATTGTGGAATCTCAGAAGTCCAAAGCTGTTTTCAGATTGGCACAGAATTCTCATTTGGGATTCTCCTTCATATGAAGCTAATAGTACTATATTCATTCAGCAAACAATGACTCACAACTAGATTTTCTTCATTATCCACTGGCTCTTCCACATAGCTGCATTAAAATGCTCCCCATTAGTCCTTGAGTCAGAAGAAAAATATCTTGGCACAAATTGTGCTGCCCCAATTGCTAGTTCCTGTGCTGTGATAGTGACAAGGCTAACAAAAGTCACTGTCTTTAAGTTTCTATTGCAGACCAAGTTAAGGGTTAAGGTTATAGGTAAGGGAAAGGATTGGTTGATTCCCTTGCAGAGGTGGTATTCAGCAGGTTCTGGAGAACCGATAGCGGAAATTTTGAGTAGTCTGGAGAACCAGCAAATACCATCTCTGATTGGAGATTGTACAGTGTCCTTCCCCTGCCACACCCACCAAGTCATGTCCACAGAACCAGTAGTAAAAATTTTTGAATCCCACCACTGTTTCACTTCCCTTTCTACACTTCTGTGGGCAAACAACTACTACTCTCAATACTGGATAAAGTGAGGATGAATGCAGAGTTATTTAACTATATATCAAGTTGCTGTACTAATAGGTGACAAGCAAGAAAGGATGCACAAAATGAAGTGATGGGAAGTACTCCTTAAAATGTTCTTGCTCAGTTCAACCTTTTCCCAGGACTATGATCTGTCTGATGGGCTATTTTTCTGAAAGAGTGGTAGAACTGTGTCCTAAAATATTGCATTTGTACAGAGATATGGCACTAGGTGACTTCAGTTGGAAGCATGGTGAACTAAACATGGTTCCGTGGCCAGTAGAGACAATAACTGCAGCAAAGACCACAGAATGATTGAATAGACCAGCTCTTGGGAACCTCTCCAAATAAGAAAAGGATGAGAAATTGCCCACATGTGCTCTGGGCAGCTGCTCCTCATTAAGGGAGACTGCAGGATAATTTCCAGTGGATGGGAATGCTGGGAGATGAAGGGATTAATCATCAATCACACAACCATGATGGTGCCTTTTAAAGGACATTAAGTTCAGTAACCTGTTTCTAATCATGTTTGGAAATTAAATAAATTGCTTATTTAAATATTTAAGGCTATTAGAGGTTAAGGGCAGGTTTATTTCTCAACAAAAGAAAAAGTAACTATAAACTGAATTTGATATAAATGATAAAAACTAAACAGGTTCTTTTAAACTAAGAAAGTTACAGTAAATAAACCCAGACAAATGTGGAATATAAATACTTTAATTGTAAGAGTTTGGAATTAACAATATAAAATAAAGTTTTTCATGAGAGCCAAAATTATTTTGACTACTGCAGTCATAACAGAGATGAGATCTTATGATGTAAACTGGACACTAGAGAGGATTAAAGTCCAAATCAAAAATAATGCTTCTTGCCTTTGGGATTAGGATTTACAAAATGACACAAAGTATTCAAATGGAGGTATGCTGGCGCAGCGATTAGAATGCAGTATTGCAGGCTAACTTTGCCCATAGGCAGGAGTTCGATCCTGACTGGTTAAAGGTTTGACTCAGCCATCCTTCCATCCTTCTGTAAGCTGACATTCGTAAACTGCACAGAGAGTGCTGTAAAAATTGTGGATTATAAAACAGACAAACAATCAGTGTGGAAATACAAATGACAGGAAAAATGTGGATTGCAAGTTATAGAAGAATCCTTGTTTAAGACGTGATTGAATGCAAACAAAAGCGTCCCAATGCTATCTTATTTGGACTGGATGACACCAACAAATCTGACGACATCACAAAGGTTCACGACATCATCAACTTCCAGGCATCAACCTTTGCTCCCGATGAAATCATCGATGTTTCCCACGATGGCCCCAAGTTCAAGAACAGTGACGGCTCGATGGCCCCCACGCTTCTGCAGAGTCGTTTGCAAGAGTGAAACCAGCAAATGCAAATTCATTTCCACAAAAAAACTCACTTGCCAAAAGCTGCACAAACCATAGGAAACTTTGTTCGCTGCCCGACCTGCCCATACTGCAACATGCCTGTGCCTGCGAGCTCTGATCAGAGCTCAGAAGACGTCAGGACTAAGGAAAGACTGACCTGTACACAGACTACCGCACTGACTGTATCGAACACAAGATTAGTGGCCTGTGTCCCGACAACTGCCCCCCAACAACCAAAAGTAGACATGCACGCCCCCAACTTCCTCCAAGTCTACCCCTACAGGTCTAAAATGCAAGCTACTTAATGCAAGAAGCCTTGCAAACAAAATGCCTGAATTCTCATGCTTCTAAATGTGGCCCTATTCAACCTTATTTTTGTCTGCAAGACATGGTTTAATGTATCGTTTCCAGACTCCATTATTACAGTAAGTGACTATCATGCTTTCCGGTCTGACCGTGATAATCGTAGAGAGGGTGGTGTTGCTATCTTCTATAAAAAGTCCCTAGGTCTGAAAAAGATAAATGTTACAAAGGAGCTTGCTCTTCTGAAACCATTGTCTGCATACTGTCCCTAAATACCACAGTTCATTTCTTGCTATGTTATAGAGCCCCCGATTATGACCTCGGTCATACGAACAAGCTAACTGCATTACTAACATGGGCAGCTTCCTGCCCGCATCCCCTTTCTTTTGACCTCAATTTGCTTCTTAGTAATTGGATCCTAAACGAATGTAAAATTGAACCTATACATGCCACCCTGTACAATGGTGTTACAACTCTGGGGCTGGAACAGTTGGTAACAAACAACACTATGCTCAACAATTGCTTAGGTCTCATTTTCTGCAATAGCTTAAACTCAATTTTTGGCCTACAAGTTAAAGAATCTTTTTCCAACAGTGATCACAACATGATTGATTTTTGTCTCAATTTGTGTCCTTGTAAAAAGGGTCGTAATGATGGGACTCCAAATTATACCTTTAAAAAAGCCAACTATGATATCATAGCTGTCAACCTCGCATTTCTTTTTTTTTAAAGTTTTTATTGGTTTTTAAAAACAAACATAAACAAACAAAACATAAAAACATCAAACCATCTTCCATATGTATACATACAGTGTGCTGGTTGGTTTACAAATTGTTTTGTGCTTCCATTTTGTAGTCTTCAATTACAATTACATTGCATATAATCTCGTATTTTCAATCAAAAATTAAATACCTTAGTATCATTATTAATCATTTGACTATACTTTTATTCATTCATATTTTACAAGATAATCATAATTTACTTGGTTTGTTTTATAACAGTTCATATTATCACCCCAAATCTATCCTAAAATCATTTTGTAGATATAATAAGAAAGAAGTACATCTTTCTATATTTATTATTTTCTAAAAGTCTACATATTTCATTACTGTATTTTATTGTCTAACCATTGATAGAATAGATCCCAAATTTTATAAAATTGTTTATCCTCTTGTTCTCTAATTTCAAATTCTACTCATTTCAGCACATTCCAATATTTTCTTAATGATTTCCTCCTGTGATGGTGTTTTCTCATTTTTCCAGTTTTTGGAAAATACAATCCTAGCCAGTGTTAATACATTTACAATCAGATATTTCAAGTCTTTACTATATATTTCAGGTAAAATTCCCAATAAAAATATCTCTGGTTTCAAGGCTATATGTTTTTTTGTCATTTTTTCCAACCACGTGTGGATTTTAGTCCAGTATTTTTTAGCATCCGCACAAGTCCATCACATATGGTAATATGAGCCAGGTGTCTGATGACATTTCCAACATTTTTCAGATTTATTCTTGAACATTCTTGCTATTCTTGTTGGGGGGAAATGCCACCTGTAAAACATCTTATACAAATTTTCTTTACATGCTGTTGACATTGTCATTTTATAATTTTGAGACCACAATTTTTGCCATTTCTCTAGATCAATCCCATATCCAAAATTCTTCCCCGAAGCAATCATTGTTTCTTTAACTTGTTCTTCTAGTTTAATTTCTAATAAATATCCATACAATTTTTTAATCACCTTTTCATCAGTACCTGTCAAAATCTTATCTAAGTCAGTCAGTTTATCATAGAAACCTTCTGTTTTAAAATCTTTATCATACCTTGAATGTATTTGCGCATATGAAAACCAATTCATCTTTATACCTTGTTCCTCTAGATTTTGCATAGATTTAAGTTCACCCTTTTCATTCAATATTTCACCATATCTAACTGTTTGTTCCTTTTTGTATATTATAGGATAAGAAAATGCTTCAATAGTCGATAACCAGACTGGAATTTTCAAATAACATTGTCTTTTAATCTTCTCCCAGTTTAACCACAGAGACTCCCGTATATAATGTCTTCTAAAATACCCCTGTGTTTTATTTCCTTTATACCATAAAAAAGCATGCCACCCCAACAACAGATCATGTCCTTCTAATGTCAACAATCTAGTATTTCTTAGTGTTATCCATTCTTTAACCCACACCGGATTTGTAGCTTGATAGTACAACTCCCAATTAGGCAAACCAAATCCTCCTCTAATTCTAGCATCTTGCAAAAGTTTTAACTTTATTCTCGCTTTCTTACCTTGCCATATATATTTCAACACAATTTTATTTAAATCTTCAAAGTAGTCTTTTCCAAGCCTAATTGGAATTGTTTCACAAATATAAAATTCTGGGTAATATATTCATCTTGATTGTTGAAATTCTCCCTATTAGTGACAGTTGTAAATTTTCCCATTTCGCCAAATCTAGCGCTATCTGCTGTTTAAGTTTGATATAATTATTCTCTTTTAATGTACTACATCTTGCTCTCAAATATATTCCCAAGTACTTAATCTTATTCGTGACCTGAATTTTCAATAGGTCTGCCAGTTCTTCCTTTTGTCTTAATAGCATATTCTTTGTCAAGATCTTTGTCTTATCTTTATTTATTTTCAAACCAGCCACCTTTCCATATGTCTCTATTTTTTCTATCAATTTTGATGCTGTTTCTAAAGGGTCTTCTAAGATGAAAACCAGATCATCTGCAAATGCTTGCAGCTTAAATTCTTCCTTTTTGATTTTCATTCCTTTTATATTCTTTTCATCTCTAATATTTCTGTTTAGCACTTCCAAAGTTAACACAAACAACAAAGGTGATAGTGGGCACCTTTGTCTTGTTCCTTTTCTTATATTGATAGAGTCTGTCAGTTCTCCCCCTATCATTACCTTTGCCGTTTGCTTATAGTATATAGCTTCTATTGCTTGAATAAATTTTCTAGCAAAACCCATTTGTTCCAACCTCGCATTTCTTGATTGGCAACTTCTGTTCACAGGTTGTATAACTACAGAAGACCATTATGACACTTTTTTGCTTGAAGTCAATAGGGTCATTAATCTGACCGTTTTTGCAAGGACACAAATTGAGACAAAAATCAATCATGCTGTGATCACTGTTGGAAAAAGGTTCTTTAACTTGTAGGCCATAAATTGAGTTTAAGCTATTGCAGAAAATAAGACCTAAGCAATTGTTGAGCATAGTGTTTGTTAC
The DNA here is from genome assembly GCF_049901735.1 of Notechis scutatus. NCBI lineage: Eukaryota > Metazoa > Chordata > Lepidosauria > Squamata > Elapidae > Notechis > Notechis scutatus. The sequence goes on along the minus strand of NC_142013.1, from coordinate 54,228,636 downwards.
CAACTGTTCCAGCCCCAGAGTTGTAACACCATTGTACAGGGTGGCATGTATAGGTTCAATTTTACATTCGTTTAGGATCCCATCAATAAGAAGCAAATTGAGGTACATAAAATAACACCTAAAGCCAAAAAAACATAAAAAATGCAAATTACCCATAACAATAAGAAAGTTACAATCCAAGAAAAAAAATCTATTTGGCGAGAAAACCAAACTGGCTACGTAAATAACTTTAAACACTGGTACAAAGCCTTATGCTGCTAGATAAAGGCCGACTGTACCTCGAACTCTCCCGAGCCTTCTATAACTTTGTAAATTCCAAACTTAAAGACTCGAAAACTATCCCACCCATAAAAGGGCCTAATGGGGAAGACTTGTAATGATGAAGCTGTTAAGGCCAACCTCTTCAATATATTCTTCAGTTCAGTCTTTGTCAACAGCAATGGCTGCTGTCCCCCATTTCCTGGTTGTACCATAACAAATTGTAAGAATTTACCACATATTGATTTTACAGTAGATAACATTGAAATGGCACTATATAACCTAAAGCCATCTCTATCTATTGGCTCTGATGAATTATGTACCTACTTTTTGAAAAAGCTTGCCACTGCCTTAGCTGAACCTCTATGCACAATCTATGAGGTATCCTTCAGAACCAGCTCTTTGCCCGACCTATGGTCATTAGCCATGGTTATACCTATCTTTAAAAAGGGAGACCCTAGTCTAATAGAAAATTATAGACCAATCTCACTGTCTTGTGTCATCTGTAAAGTTACAGAATCAATTATAAACCAATTTATCACCTTCCACTTAGAGACAAACAACTTGCTATCTAACAAGCAGTTTGGTTTTAGAAAAAAAATTGTCCTGTAATCTGCAACTCCTACACTGTAGAAACATTTGGACCACACATCTTGACCAGGGTAAAGCAATAGATGCAATTTAAATAGATTTCTGTAAAGCCTTTGATTCAGTGGTGCATGACAAACTACTGTTGAAACAAAGTTCTTACGGCATCTCCAGATCCTTGCACAAGTGGATTGCCGCATTCCTCTCCAACAGGCAACAAATAGTCAAAATAGGAGGGCCCTATCAAACCCGGCACCAGTTAACAGTGGTGCCCCCCAAGACAGTTTTAGGACCCATACTCTTTCTGCTTTACATCAATGACCTATGCAATCATATTAAAAGCAGCTGTGTCCTCTTCGCTGATGATGTAAAATTATTTAACACTACTGACAATGCTGCTGCCCTATAAAGTAACCTTGATTATGTGTCAGAATGGTTGTGCATTTGGCAACTCCAAATCTCAACTAATAAGTGCTCTGTCTTGCACATTTTAAAAAAAAAATCAGAACACCAAATACAAGTTGGGTGGAAACAATCTTGTAAACAACCCTCACTTTGTCAAGGATCTAGGAGTACTCATCTCAATTAATCTAAGCCCCAGAGCTCACTAAGAGCATTGTCAAAAAGGCATTAAGAGTTGTTAACCTAATAATGCAAAGCTTCTTCTCAGGTAGCATTGTATTACTAACTAGGGCATACAAAACCTTTGCCAGACCAATTCTTGAATACAGCTCATCTGCCTGGAATCCATACTGTATATCGGACATTAACACGATTGAGCAGGTCCAGAGGTATTTCATGAGAAGAATTCTCCACTCCTCTATGCTCAATAGAATCCCTTATGTCACCAGGCTTGAAATTCTGGGCTTGTACAATCTGGAACTGCGCCACCTGCACTCTGATCTAAGCATAGTACATAAAATTGTCTGCTACAATGTTTTACCTGTCAACGACTTCTTCAGCTCAACCACAATAATACATGGGCAAACAATCGATACAAACTCAAGGTAAATCGCTTCAATCTTGATTGCAGAAAATACAACTTCAGCAAGAGTGGTGAATGCCTGGAATATTCTACCCGACTCTGTTGTTACAGCCTCAAACCCTCACAGCTTCAACCTCAAACTGTCTACCGTAGACCTCACCCCATTCCTAAGAGGTCCATGAAGGGGGCATGCATAAGCGCACCAGCGTGCCTACCGTCCCTGTCTTACTGTCCCCATTTATCTGTACTTACTTCCTTTGTTTATGTTTATACCTATACCTACTGTCTTGTACATGTTTGACAAACAAATAAACAAACAAATAAATAAAGAAACCAAGAGAACAATCCTGATAAGGAGTTTTTACTGGATACACAAAAGAAGCTGGTTAAAGCTTTGGAAATCAAAGTGGAAATACAAAAGACAAACCAGGATAATGACCTGGGTAATGACTTTCTCCAGAATTTACAAAAGAGGCCTGCTAAAACCTTGAAGAAGCCTCTGTGATAGGAGAAAGACATTATCTAAATTAATTAAAGAGTAAGAAGTAAAAGGAAGGCATAAAGCTGGTTCGTGTGATCAGGGTTAAAATAGAGCATGCTTTTTTAATGCTTTGGTAACTTTATGGAAATTTGCTGACATTGGGGCAAAAAAGTTGATGATTTATATTTTTGCATTTGGAAGATATAGTGATAGGAATAAGACAGATTCATTTGTAATTTTATACAGGGAATCATCAAAAATGTTTTTACTTGTGAGGAAGACAAGAAATCACTTCACGTATTTTCTTTTTCTTTATTATGTTATCTTTCTTTGCACTTTTAATTTTTTCCCTCTATTTTTCTATATTTGTGTTTGTTTTTACTCTTTAATAAAAATTAGAATGATATAGTACACACACATATATACATACATATACAATACATACATGCATGCGCACGCACACATACACACACAAACACATATACAGAGTGTATTAATGCCTATCATATAATTATATATAATATAATGCCTTTGTGTGAACAGAAGTATGTATGTATGAATGGATGTGCCTATATGAGAGACATATGTAATATGTCCAGGCTTAGACATACCTGAATACATAGAAATTTAAATGTCTTCTTTTCCCATATGCCTTCAAAATGTACAGAATTCTACAAGAATTATCAAATCCCTGTATTATTAAAAATAATAGCACAGTTGAATATTTAGTTTGCAGAGTTTATCTCTGATCTGTAATGATAATTATCCATACATTCCAAACACATTTTATAAAAGGAGTTTCTCCTGTTCTGACAGATTTAAAAATGAAAAACTTGTTTTGAGAAGATTACAAAACCAATCTATCAGAATTTTAAATATTTCAAAAATAATGAAGAGTAATTGTATTTTCTAGTCATGATTTAAACTTTATGAAGTTTAATGATTTTGGAAGAGACAATATAATTTATTGAATAAATCTTTGATAGTCTAAAAAGCGTATCTAGGCACAGACAAGAAACTAATGTCCAAAAGATTTCATAATATTGCATTGCTTCAGTGAAATAAATATTAAGGCTGTACAACATATTTTCATAGATAATAGACGATAAAGAATTTTTCCTGAAAGCATAAATAAAAGAGTGGTTCTCTTTTTCTAGTACATAGTGACATATAACCAAGTCTAGGAACCTTATGGTTCCAGATTTCTCATTTTTATCTACCTATTGAGTCTTTCCCAAGGACCTGGGGTAGGCAGATGTTGGTTTGATGGTGTTAAAGGTATCATTGCAGGATTTACGCTGTTCCAACTAAAGCTGCCTTTTGCAATTGACTGGTGGTAAGTTTGTCAATAACTATGGTATTCAAGTGGTGCTCCAGTCGTTTTGGGACTGCACTCAAGACTCCCATGACTATTGCTATTACCTTTGCTTTCTTTGGCCACAGTTGTTCTATTTCTATTTACAGGTCTTTGTATTTTGTGATTTTCTTCAAAAATTTTTTTGATTCTGCTATCACCAGATACCCCTGTGTCCACCATCCAGACTTTTTTGTCTTTCTTATTGACAGCTGTTAATTCTGGGATATTATGTGGCAGGTGCCTATATGTCTGAATTCTAAAGAATTATTATTACTATTATTAGTTGTAATCCAACTAAACTGTCACCAGTTTAAAAATAATAGTGATGGTTTCATTATGTGCCACCAAGTTGTTTTTGACTCTTAGCAACCACATAGATATATTTTTTCCATGTTGATTTGTCCCTAATTTTGTCCTTCAGGTCTTTCAATAGAGCACTCATTGTTACTGTAACTGAAGAAGATACCTGCCATGCCAGTGCCAGATGTTTAATTCCCTTTGGAGAACCTGCCTGAAACCAAAAAATCCATGATATATTTCCCAAATGATATCAGAACTTTCAAAGATGTGGCTCATGAAGTGTAGTCTTTGAATTTTCCAAATAAAATGAGGATGGGAGTGGATTGCTCCAATTTACACTTGTCATAATATTGGAGGCAGGAATACAATATGAGAACATTAATTCTCCAGACGTACATCAAGAGCGCAAATAGAAAGATCTTTTTTGCATCTCTCCCTTTTCCTCCCGCCTTCTTAATCCAGTAGAGATTGTATTGGAGAACTTCCCAGTTGTTTATGTCCCAGATGTTTAGCTATGTAGACCAAAGCATCTTGATGAATAGGTCATCCAAGATGTCAGTGCCAGAAACTAGTCTATAGTGTAGTAAACAAAGGTAGAGTCACCCCTAATTACTGGGATTTAACTACCAGTCATCAACTCCTCCTCTTCACTGCATGCTATTATTTATAGAAATGATTGCTATACTATATTTAAAATTGTGATACACACTTTATTTAATTGAGATTTAAATCTGAATTTGTCTATGGTGATCTCAACTCCTCTCCTTACTCACCTAGCCATCATTCACATAGATTATACATTTGAATATGACGTGTGCATAATTAATATCCATTAAAGCCACCTACAATAGGCTGAAAACTTGCAGTTAAAAGAGGAGTCTAACAATTAAACCAATTACCCACTGTTGTTGCAATAACTTCTTGAAAACACACTGGCCAAATGCTGATGGCTGAAGCAGGAGTTTTGAAAGAAATGCTTTGCAAATTCCAGCGTATCCAGCTTGAGGAACTTTCCTGCCTTTGAAAATGGCCTTTTGCTCACAAATTAAACGGAGAATAAGAAAGGACAAATCAGTCCAATTTTGGTCTCTTTAAATTTTGTATATGTCTGTTCCATTCTTTTTCAGCATTAATTTGTGATTTAAGTTTTCAAAAATTACATTTCATATGTATTTATTATTTTTCAATGCATTTTACTGCTGCACAAAATATTTCATAGGGTGGCAGAGCCTCAAACCATACTGTAAAATGTGGACAACTAAAATATGAAGGACAATTAATATATTTTTAAAGTATCATAAAATATAAAAATGGTAAATAACTATCAAATCCGATTTAAATTAGACTAAGTTAAAGTAAATCAGTTCAAATAAAGTAAGAGTATGGATTAAGTTGGCTGATATTAGGATTATAAAGAGCAGATTTCTCAAGCTCCATACCAGAGTGGATACTGCTGATGAGGAGGAGGAAGGTGATGATAAATGGAGAGATCTGTCTTGAAAGGAACTTATAAAAGGGACAGCATCGTCACCCAGATCACTTCCTTGAGATGGCTGGTCTGGACACATGAAATCTGGGTTCTTTCAGCATTTCTGTGAAAAAAAGCATTTATCTCTCATTCATTAAAAAAAATATGCATTAAAGCATTTCTTAGGTGGAGAATTAAATGGAATTTGCATAAATACCCCTCAGTTCCAGTGGCCTCTTCAGTGGCAACATCTACCTGTCTGATAGGTAACACAGCTTCTGGTGTGGATAGTCCTACTAGCATCATCACATGGGTCACTGGGTTTAAACATGAAATATACATGAAATCGATAACCTAACCCAAGGGTTTAAAGTGCAGAGAATACAAACTTCAATACATTTTATTCCTCTATTCACAAACTTGAGGTGACAATGTAAGAATGTGCATGAGCATTTTTTTTAAATGGCAAACCAGTATAGAACTCTCAAAAAAGTGATTTTAGCCTTTTTTCCAGACGTTAGGCCACTTCTAACCATAAATCTAATAAACATTACAGTAAATCATATTTACTGTTTTGAAAATATATCTGTTTTCATTCTCAGCTATTATGCTATCAAACTAGCCCTTGGCTTTTGATACTGATTTGTGAACATGATACAACAGGCAAACTTGTTCATGTTCTTTTTTTTTCCTTGCCGGAGGTATAATTAATTTTCCATTTATCACAGGTGCATTTGCAATCAAGAGCTGAAGGAATTTATCACCCACTCTCTGGAAACTAATCTCTTTGCCATCCACTCTGGTAGCTTTCAGAGTTGTAATAGAAAAAAGGAATGTAATATTGTACATACCAGGGGTGGGATTCTACCGTTTTGGGCAGGTTCAGGTGAACCAGATGTTAAAGTTACATCTAGTTTGCCAAACTGGTATTTCAATCGACTGGCTGGCTCCACCAACCCCTCCCCTCCCAGGAGACTCCACATGGCCCATTTTCAATGGAGGTAAGTGCAGGGTCCATGCAGAGGCTCTGGGAGAGGGAAAAATGGGTGTTCCAGAAATCACGAAACAGGTCTGTTTCTGGCTTCCGGTGGGCCTCCAGAGCCTGGGGGAGGCCTCCCAGAGGCCAGGGGACGCTTCCAGACCCTTGGGAGGGCAAAAACGACCTCCCCTGGGCTCTGGAGGCACACTGGAAGCTGGAAACAGGAAGTTCCAGTAGGCCATGCCCACCATGGCTACGCCCATCCAGCAACCAGGCAGTGAACTGGTTGCTGGGATTTTTGAATCCCACCCCTGGTACATACCTACCACATTATTCCCTTTCAGGCAGGGGTGGGCTTTGAATTTTTTAACAAGGGGCTCTCTGCCCTTGTTAAAATGACTGGCTGGATGGGAGTGGCTGTGTGGTCATATGACTGGGTGGGCGGGGCCAACTCGACGTTACTCACATCAAGGGATGTCTCACCCAACCCCTCCCCTCCCAGATACTCCTTGTCACGTCCTGCCTCAACATATCTATAGTTCTGTTAAAAAGGGGTGCTTTGCCCTGTCTTCCCTTATCTATAGTTTTTCTGACTTCGTTTCTCCTCACTGGATAAATCCATGCAGAGTTTTATTCTCTATTTTTTTCCTCGCTCCCGTAAAATCTCTTTTTCCCTGGTGGCAGCGGGGCACCTCCTTCATCGTATTCCCCCCCCCCCCACACTTTTAAAATTTGTAGCATGGGTTGCCCTCTGAAACTGGTCATATGTCAACTTTCTCGGTCTGCTGGGAAAAGTGGGGGGAGGATTCAGGGCACTGGAGATGCATGACCCACACTTGGGAGGGGGCAGCGAGAGGACACCCCAACCAAAACCAGCTCCTCCATTCTAACACCTGATCCATCCCGAAGGCAAGCTCCAGAGTTTTCATGCGCCTCCGCCGGCCTGATTCAGTGCCTGGTGGCAGCAGTGGCAGCACTCCCTAGAAAGCTCACCAGGGAACTGGGCCATGTGGGATTGCTTCCACCAGACTGAGCACACTGCCCTTTGGATCCAGCGCCTAATGGCAGCAGTGGTGCTCCAAGCGGGTGGCCGTGGCATCCACCCAGAGGCCCAATGGAAAGAGAGAGGCAGGAAGCAAACACGCATGCACATACCTCAAGAGTGCTGGAGGATTTCACCCGTACACCGTCTCGCAGAAGGTCTCAGCGCTGTGAGATGTGTGCATGTTTGCTTTGTGTGTACATTTAAGGCCAAGCAGGAGGAGATGACTTGGGTGAACTTTTCCTGTCTTTTTGCAGCCAAAGCTGCTCAGAAGGCAGCTGTTGCGGTATCTTCCTTTAAGGTGCTTTGACACTGTAAGGGCAGCCAAGAGGGGCTGCCGCTGTCGAAGCATAAGAACTCAACTCTCCCAATTCCAGTCACTCCACAAGCTGAAGCAGGGTGGCAGGGGAGAGGGGGGACCACCCATAGCAGCTGCTTCTGAGCAGCTTTGGCTGTGAAGGAGGCAGGAAAAGTTCACCCTAGCCTTAAACACACATAGAGCAAACATCGCACAGCACTGGAGGGACTTGCCCATGCACCATCTCGCGGAAACGCTGGTGGGGAGAGAGACCTGCCTATCCAGGAGCAGCTTTGGTGGTGACCCAGGCCCTTCTTTGGCACCACGGAGCTCACCTTTGGTTTCAGTGGGGTGATTTCTCCTCACTGGTGCTTTACCACCCCAGAGGAACTTCTCTCAGCCGCAGTCCACAAGTGAGTAAACAGCGCTGCAAGGAAAGGTATGTTCCTGTCATGTTCCCCACTCCATCCCAAGCCTCAGGTCTTGTGCGGCAGGCATGCATGGAACCCAAGAGCTGGGCCTTGCCCGTAAAGGCTGAAAGGTGGCCATTGGAGCCTTGCTGCCACCCCACCCCACAGACCGCGGCAACTTACCTAAGGAGAGAGAAAGCTGGAGCTGGGCCGCGTGGGACCGGGCTGGCGAAGGCTGGCAAGTGAGCGAGGGAGCCAGACATGAGTGGCCGAAGGAGATGAGGTGAGGAGAGTGGGTGGATCTATAAGGTGGGGCAGAGTTGGGTGGAGCGGAGGAGGGTTGGGCGGGGTGGGGCCAGCCAGGAGTGGGATTTGGGGGCTCTCCGAGCCCTGAAGAAATTTAGCTAGGGGATCGCCCAAACCCTTGCGAGCCCCCAGCAGCCCACTCCTGCTTTCAGGGTAAGCAAGATTACTACATAAAAAGAGTAAGAAGTAGTAAGCAAAATAAATTAAAGGAAGAGGGGGAAAAACTAGCTAAATCTAGTTTATATCAACATGACACACTACACATCTCCATCTCTTTCTAGCCTTGTAAATCATTATCACATTCACCAATGTCCATAAACAACTTCATTCATTGTGCTTCCAATTTCTAGCCTCTCTGTTTTTGAGGATCTGTCTTATCAATACTGTCCAACCACAGATTTCCTTATTTCCCCCTTTCCCTTATCCCAATTAATCTTCCTTTAAACATTAGTTTTGTAGTTTGATCCTTATTCATTCTCTCAATATGACCAAATCACCTCAATGTAGGTGTTTTTTCCCCCCTGTACTGGTGATTTGTATTCAGTTCACATTCATTCATCACCTTAGATTTTCTTGTTTTGCCACATCTACTTTACATACTCTCTTCTCTGGACTTTCCCTAAACTTCCAGTGCCAGGGTAGTTCAGCTACATGGTGTGAATGAATAGATGGAAATAAGATGAGAGCTCAGTATAAAAAAAAAAACAGAAAAAAATCTGGTTGGGCTATTTGAAGAACCAGATATCAAGATATCATACTTAGAAAAGATTCAAGGTTCCCCTGACTTTCTTGCTTTAAACAAAGAATAAATATTAAGCTGTGAAAGCATCCAATAGCACAGAAACAGACAAGGATGATTACAGATGTGTCTTTTTCACCAGATTCCCAGACTGAAAATGGTGGCAGGCATCGATTTATTTATTTATTTGATTTGCCAATTGTTTACAAGATAATAAGTATAAGTGTATACATAGTTATGAATACATGAAATGGGTACATATAAGAAAAATAAAAGAATAAGAGAAACAATAGGACAGGGACGGTAGGCACGTTGGTGCGCTTATGCACGCCCCCTACAGACCTCTTAGGAAAGGGGTGAGGTCAATAGTAGACAGTCTAAGGTTAAAGTTTTTGGGGTTTGGGGAAGAGACTATAGAGTCGGGTAGAGTATTCCAGACATTGACCACTCTATTGCTGAAGTCGTATTTCCTGCAATCAAGTTTGGTGCGGTTTACTTTGAGTTTGTATCTATTGTGTGCTCTTGTGTTGTTATGGTTGAAGCTGAAGTATTCATTGACAGGTAGGACATTGCAATGTATGATTTTATATACCATGCTTAAGTCAGACCGAAGACGGCGTAATTCAAGGTTTTCTAGTTTTAGAATTTCAAGTCTGGTGGCATAAGGTATTCTACAACGAGTAGAAGAGTGGAGAACTCTTCTTGTGAAATATTTCTGGACTTTCTCAATTGTGCTAATATCAGATACGTAATGAGGGTTCCAGACTGATGAACTGTATTCGAGTATTGGTCTAGCAAATGTTTTGTATGCTCTGGTTAGTAGTGTGATATTACCAGAGAAAAAACTACGGTAGGATTAGGTTAACAACTCTTAATGCCTTTTTGGCTATGTAGTTGCAGTGGGCTCTAGCACTTAGATCATTAGAGGTGAGTATTCCAAGGTCCTTTACAGAGCTTGGGTCATCAACAAGATCTTGACTATTCAGCTTGTATTTTATTTTCTGATTTTTTTTGCCAATATGTAAGACAGAGCATTTATTTGTTGAGATTTGAAGTTGCCATTTGTTTGACCATTCAGATACATAGTTAAGATCTTTTTGTAGGGTAGCAGTATTGTCTGTGGTATTGAACAGCTTTACATCATCAGCGAAGAGAACGCAATTGCTCTTAATATGATCACAGAGGTCGTTTATGTAGAGTATGAAGAGAGTTGGTCCTAGAACACTGCCCTGGGGGACACCACTATTGACAGGTACTGGATTTGATAGAACGCTCCCGATTTTGACCATTTGTTGTCTGTTTGACAGGAATGCTTCTATCCAGTTATTCAGTTGTCCAGAGATACCATAGGATTTTATTTTTAGGAGTAGTTTGTCATGTACCACTGAATCAAAGGCTTTACAGAAGTCTATGTAGATTGCGTCAATTGCTTTACTTAACCCTCCTCTTAACCCTCCTCTCTCCACTCCCCAGCCCACAAGGATTTTACTTGAGACTTTTTCGATACTTTAACTATCAGTGTTTCTCAAACTTGGCAACCCATATGTTGGCTGAGGGATTCTGGGAGCTGAAGTCCACTCATCTTAAAATTGCCATTGTTGAAAAATCTGGCCTAACCATTTCATAACAATCCATGCTCAGAGATTAACATGAGGTGATTCACAGGCTTATTTAGAGAGCCAGCTGTCTAAGTTACGTGTTTCTAGTAAAATATAAAATATAGTGAAATCTCATTTTAATGGACTAGTGAATAGAAGGGATGTGAAAAAAGCCAATTTGGTCTAGTAGTTAAGGCATCAAGCTAGAAACCGGGTGATTGTGAGTTCTAGTCCTGTCTTAGGCCTTTTCTTCTGCTATCTTCAATTCTTCTTCTGCTTTTAAAAGCAAACTGTGAAGGTAATGGTTTTTTTTTCATAATAGCAGTAACAGCCACTGTAGCACATTGCCACAACGTTTGGAGTAAAGGAGTGGACAGCAGGAATAGGATGCTGAAATTCTGCATGGAAGTGTGTGCCTGTGTTATCAGTAGTTGCTATGATTTTAGGAGACAAGAGGTACATAAATTCCCACACTAAAGAAAAAAATGGCTGCAGCATTGCAAAAACAGCTCACTTCCAGTTTCAAATACATTGATACAGAATCAGAAATTATAATATGTGGCTTAGCTCCCCAGGAAAGCTGATCTCATGATGTCTAAAAAATATGGAGATGCCCTGGAAGGTCTTCGTATACAGAGAGTCAAATTCTGGTGATTAATGTACGAAAACTGCTCTTCTAATATAGTGTTATCCTTTTGATTATGTAGTGCCTCATTTAATAAAGTGCTGAATATGTACAAGTCATTACTTACTCATATGGCAAAGCAGAATTCACAAGCTGCTATGCTGATAAAGCAAAGTTACTGTACAGAGCCCAAACTAACCATTAAAAAAGTTTTTAAAGGGGAAAAATGTTACTGTATGTCAAGTATTTTTTTTTTTAAAGTTGCCTATTTGTACCTTAAGAGGAACAAATTGTTTAATTTCCTTCCCATCAAGTCACTTTATTGCTTACAAATATGGCTATTACTGGTAAGCTTCCTGTTTAAGGGCTTGATTGTGACATGAGAACATAATCTTGAAGTACTAAATGTGCTAGTAGAAGAGACCTAGTGTAACTCTGGGAGTCATCTGGTCTTAATTTAGGGAAACCTTTTTGTCTAAATGATTCGTCAGACTCCCAGAATCTCAAATACAGTTATGTTCCTTTAGAAAAATAATCCAAACGCAAGCGATACCCTGACAATTACATTGGGATCAGCTAAACAAAGAGCTGGACAGACTTTCCAGTGTTATAAAGACTTCCTGGACTTAAAAATGAAGTCTCTCTTCAGTTGAATTTGAGTGTTCATAGCGTCTATGTTGTTTAATAACAGTATAGAGCTGTGTTGGCGAACCTATGGCACGCGTGCTGGAAGTGGCATACAGAGCCACTTCTGCTGGCATGGGAGAGGTCGCCCGGAAGAACCCCACTGCACATGCGCGCATGCGCCACCCAGGAGTGGGATTCTACCAGTTCGCACCTATTCGCTAGAACCAGTTGTTAACATTCTAAGCAGTTCGGAGAACCGGTTGTTAGAAGAAATTACTGGCCTAATCCTGTAAGGAAGGCAGGAAGGAAACATTCTGGTGTTGCTTACAGAAACTGCCTCTCCGTTAACCCTTCTTACATTCTTGGCAGGACTAGACTTCCTGTCTCAGGAATGTCTCTGGAGTTTTTTTCCTCTCCTTTGCTGGTACTATGCTTGTGTGGAGTGACCATTCAAAGTTACAATGGCACTGAAAAAAGTGACTTATGACCATTTTTCACACTTACAACTGTTGCAGCATCCCCACAGTCACGAGAGGCCAGGCGAGGAGATGCGTGCCTCGATGTAAGTGATATTGAGTTGGTCACACCCAGCCAATAACCAAGCCATGTCCACCCCATCACATGACCACCAAGCCATGCCCACCACCTAAGCCACGCCCACAGAACTGGTTGTTAAAAATTTGAATCCCACCACTGGTGCCACCACCTGACAGCTGATTGTCAGGTATCTGGCATGCACGCATGGGGGGTGGGGGTACGCGGGAGACCCGCAGCATGAGGGGATCGTGTGCACATGCACAGAGATGCATGGTGCATGCAGGGGATCACATGCACATGCGCACAGACATATGGCACGTGGGGGATGACGCATGCATGTGCAGAGATGTGCAGCGTGCGGGGGGTCACGCACGCATGCACAGGGGCATTGGGTGGCCAGCATGCATTGCCTTCTGGGTGCTGGCACACGAGCATGCTAGCGTGAACACATGCACAATTTTTGGCATGGGACTGAAAAAGGTTAGCCACCATTGGTATAGAGCTAGTTGCTACTGCCTTCTTCCAGGATGTTTATTCAATTTTCCAGTCTTGTCGATAGCACCAGGATTTCCTGATTATCTCTCATCTGAGAACTAATCTTGCTCCTTGGTGTGAAATAAAAAAGGCAATACTATACAGTGAAGAAATTGTTGGTAAAGGGCATAATACCATCCCCCCCTCCCGGGGCAACTCATTGAATTGAGTCAGACAAGTTTTGGCATTCAGATTGGTCTCCTTTTTGAAGGTGGCAGAGTCACCCAAGTTTGAATCGTTCCCTGTGTATTACTGAAATACAGTATGACTTATCATATTATTCTCCTGGAGGAAAATAGAAAAAGAGCAGATCTCTGTATAAACAATGAATGTAGGCACCTCCTTCCCTCCTTTAAGCCCTGTTGTGTTTATTTGTGTAGCATTTTTAATGAACTCAAACTATTAGTATCCCATGCTCAGAAACTCGTAAAAGCAATGACAACAACAGCCCAGAAGACCAAGGAAATAGCCATGAAAAATGTAATTTGAAGCTGTATATTTGAGGGGAAAATATTAACAGAGTATAAGAAAGGATGATAAAAATTTATGAAAGATTTTTAACAGTGCTGTAAATTACAGATGTTGTTCAAAATTAATATGTGCTAGAATAAAAGAGGCTCATAAGGTTGTGATTCTTTCTGATAAAAGCTCCCATAAAATTGGCATGTAAAAATAGAATAGTGAGGATAACCTGTACAGTTTGTATAAATGAAACAGACTACTTCCATGATAGACCACTTGCCCAGAAGTGACTTGTCCAAAAAAGGTTTGCTATTATAAAAGCATAGAACTCCTGATTACAGTCAAGCCTATTAAATACAGATCAACATTTTCTCCAGTCACAAAAGTCTACTGAGTTATTCAATAAAGACCCAAGAGTGTGCTCTACTCCAAACCTAATTTCCACACTCCATTAACAGATCACAGATTTAAATAAGCAGCCCGGTATCTATGATTACAGAACAGAGAATTGAAAAAGTACATCATGTTGCAGAGCAAATATTTCCTGAATAATTCTTGGCATTATCCAGTTACTCTTCATTAAGCCTTTTCCTGAAGTGACATAACATCAATCCATAACCGCACAATTTATATGGATCTCTAGCAAAATGTAGCTTCATCCACATGAATCTGTTGTTGGCCAAAGACCATTTTTATCTTCATGGATTGTATTGGGGAGCTTACAAAGAGGCATGTGAGTGGCCATTGGGAGAGGGGAAGGAGTGTGAATGAGTATTTGTTTTATTAAATTTCTATGCCACCCTTAGAGCAACTCTGATACAGAATCCATATGCTGACTAGCAGGGAGGGTTTGGTCCTTTAAAAGGTAAGTAGATAGGAAGCATAAAGGACAACACATGATGGGGAACTCAGTACCATTAAAAAAAAAATCTTAAGTTTTAACGAAGAATAAGCTTTTGAATGAAAGATTGAGATCAGTTCTGGATCTTTAAAATGAATTCTTCAGCTCAGAAAAAAAAACCTGATTGGAATTCTCTTATTATATAATTTGATGTGTTGTACCTGCCTCTGTTTGATGGATCTTGGGTTTCTAATAAAATCAACATGTAGACATATAGAATAAAAGTCTACTCATTTCTTGTTGAAAAAGCAGTGTTCACACAATCTCAGCTAAAGTTTGTTTCTGAATTTATGTCATATTAATCGATCTGAAATAAGAATCCTAAAGATATACATTCTTATATACAAATGCAGTTTACATTGGGTTATTCTGGCCAAATCTCTTTTTCATAAATATGGAAAATCTCTCTCCCTCCCTCCCTCCCTCCCTTCCCCCTCTCTCTACCTCTAACAGATAACAGATAATCAGGGTAGGAAGGGACCTTGTAAGTCATCTAGTCCAACCCCCCGCCCAAGCGGGACACCCTACACCATTTCTGACAAATGGCAGTCCAATCTCTTCTTGAAGGTCTCAAGTGATGGCACTCCCACAAGTTCCAAAGGCAAGCTGTTCCATTGGTGACCATCTCACTCTTACAGTGAGTAAGTGTATAGCTAAAAGCAGAAAAAACATATAAACACATAATACATAAATAAAAGGAGCCTCGTAAATCAAGGATAATGTAAGTTAAATATTAAAAAAATGAGATTCTCCATTTTTTAATATTTAACTTACTTTATCCTTGTTTTACGAGGGCTTCAAGGCACTAACCACCTCCAGATTGGCAGAGTCAGATCTACTAATGCCTTTGGAACACCAGAAAAGTGGGAGAATATTCAAGAGGGCAGGAGCGACAGCAGAAAAAGTTGTCTTCTTGGATCCTGCCAGTTGAAATTTTTAAACTGATGGATCCATAACAAACTTTCCCTGCCTGACCAGGTGGGAAACAACATTATGATGGAGGTAAGATGGTTGCTCAGGTAACCTGGCCTCATGACATGTATTTGACCTGATTTTGATTACTAAGGGTTTGTTGTTAACCCCACTACCATCATTCAGTAAAGCACAGACGTGTGAGTGTTAACTACATTGGAAAATTTTGGAAAAATTCTTGCCCATGTGGATAATTGTAGTACATCATTCTACATTTCAACAAGCCTTTCTAAAATAAAGTTCTTCTAGCATCTTCTCTCTTCAGATTCCCTGAGCAGTCTCTCCAAACTTCTGTCTCCAACCCCAAGTCTGTCTATAATCCACACTTATAACCAACTTGTTACAGGAGTTCCCTTATGGATTTGTTTGATTTTTGGCAAGTATTGTAGGTTCTGTGGAGGGCCAGTCCTTCCTGGCAGCCATTGCTTTGCCAACTTGGAATATTCGTATTTTGGAAACCAGGTAAGTATTTTGTTTGAAAAATGTACCAATGCATCAGCATATCTTCCCATCCTCTGGAGAAAATGCAAGTATATTATAACAATGGAGAGTAAGCCATTTTCTATGTAATATATCAATTGCTTTTTTACGTCATATGCTCAGAATACATAAAAATGTAGTGGCTTTCTTTCATCTTCCAACCATATGCTTTTCATCATATTTTGAAGTGTAAATTATTCACTGGGGTATGGATGAGTTCAGTTTTATAATTTGATTTTATGAAGGAAATGTCCTTATATGAACTCAAATATTAAGTCACTCAGGAGATGTTTTTGTTTCTGTGTAGGTAGGTATTTTAATATGCTACATCCATTAACTGTATTTCCTGTTCACAAAATTACAAAATCCCTGACTTGGGGGAATTGGTCTTCCAAGCAGATAATAGTAAGAATCTGCTTCAGAGAGATCCATGTAAACAGAGCACCACAGCATTTACATTATGTATATATGAATTCTGCTTCTCTCCACAGAGAATTTCCTTACTGGAAGATCCTCATTGTGCTAATTTCAATTTTATAGCTTACAATCTCCATTCAGTCTCCTTCAAGAGTGATAAGGAAGCGCTGGGTGAGTATACATGGGTGCTTTGAATGAAGGGTTAGTTTGGCAAGGGACTTATGACTATGTAAATCCTATAGGTGGCAGGCAGACACAAAAGAGAGGGTTCAAGAACCACTGAAGTGCTTACCCTCACTCACTTTGCATCTCTCCTCCACATCTGTACCAGGCTAACTGATATGGAGGATATAAGCAGGATAAACAACAGTCAATAATACAAGTGAGAGTCATCTTTTACCAGGACTGCAAGGGAATGGCAGCCTTGCTAGTGAGTGACTGTGGATAGTACCCATCTAAAGGAAGCATGTGGAGCAGGCAAAATGCCTTCCACCCTATACTAATAAAGCCAGTAGAAAAGATGGCCATACAACCCTTTGCTGCCAGAACCAGTGAATATGCTATGCACTAACTTTGGACAATCAGCAACACACAGGTAGGAAAACTTGACTCTCTTCCACAGTTAGAAATTTCTTTCTGTACAGCATTCTTGTGGTTCTGAATAGAGTGCTGGTCTGTTTTTTTTTTTTTAGAGTTTAAAGTCTGTATTTCAAAAATAGATTTAGCACTTGAAATATTATCTGGGAATTACCTTGGAAAAGAGGAGGAGAACTGCAGATAGAACAACCAGCATGTAGATGTCTCAGCACACCAAATGGGATGGTGTGGGAAGCATTTAGAAGGGACCTTCCCTAGTTTTCTGGAAAGCAAAAGGAAAGGAAGGGAGAAATATTTTCAGTTTTGCAAGATTCTGTTAATGTAACTTTACAATAAGGGCAGAGCTGGTGCTCCTGGTTGTACTTTTGGTCTGGAGAGTGCAAACGCCCTGTTAAAACCCAGTAAGTAATCCAGAAATGCTTCACATATTACATTGGCAATTGACCCTACAGAAGTCAGTATCTGGTCTCTCCTGGAGCTACCCCAGCTAAAATGCCCATGGAAGACAGTCTGGGAGGACTAGGTCTTTTGCAGCTTCAAGTGGTCAAGAGGAATGGCCAAATTTCATCCACTGATCTCATCCATCAGCCACAATATCAGTGAAGCTTAGTATATCCCATAACTTGTATATACTACTTTATGTAATTTTATAGAGAGAGGGTTTTCTTCTGCTGCTTCCAGTACCATAATTAAGAATCTGTGTTTCAGTAGAACTATGTGCTGATCTCAGGTTTAATCAAACTTGTGGCGAAGCTTGAGAATTTTATCTAACAATTGTGCCAGAAATGAAGTGGCTGGAACAGGGAGGTAGTGGCAGCTATTCTTCCAGTGAGGAAAACAATCTATACTTCAATGGAATTGTGTGCTGGCCTCTCACATATTTTGAGGGAACTTTCTCTTCTAACCAGTATGTCATATGAGTTTTAATGGTCTGGTCTGGTCTGGCTTCTGTTTTTCTGGTGTGAGCCCACTTATGGAGTGAGTAAAAGGAGAAAAGGCAGCTCAGTTCTGGTCTTGAAGGGCAAATGCATTGTCAGGAGTCCTGATGAGGGACTTGGCTGCTAACTAGGCATGTTGTAATGAGATGTTGAGACTGAAGTCCCTTTAGTCCAGTGTGGTATATAGAGGTTGGGGAATATAGCTCTGGGGGAAGGCCCATCTGGGGGACATGCTGGTCTAAACTAGGAAGGAAAGGAGAGAAAAATCTGAGCAGAAACAGAATGAATAAAATGGGTGGAGAGAAATTTGGAGAGAGAAGTTGAATGTGTTGGGAATGAAGAAGAAAGGTCCATGGAAGAAGGAAAGACTCAGAGAGACAAGACCACCTCCCAAGAATGAGAAGTAAGGATCAGGTTGCCTGCAAATAGTGGCTCCATCCAAGGCCCAAGAGGGGAAAAAGGTTTGCTTATGGTGAAGAAACCCTGGTCTCTGGAAAAGGGCTGGGCAGAAGATCCTGAGAGAGGTTCTTCTCCTGATGGAGAAGCAGTAGATATTTGATTGAACAGATCCAGGAGAAAGTCAGGCCATGCCAAGCACACAGCAGTAAATTCCACCCTTCCTTTCTTTTCACTCTTTCCTCTCCCAGAAGGAGGCGGACAGAGAGACAAGGGGAAGAAGCAGGAGAACTAGAGCAGGGGTGTCAAACTCTAGTCATCACGGAGGTGTCACGTCACATATCAGGACTCTTTTCCCCTTCACTAAACCAGCTGTGGGCATGGCCAGCACCTGACGCATCATGCCCGTGGCTGTGAATTTGACAGCTCTGAACTAGAGGGAGATTAAGGAGAAAGTCACACTGGGAATGTGTTGTAAATACTGCTGAAAATAACCACTGCATATAGTAAAAACCATCAAAAGCCTCCATTGCCTTTTTGCACCTTTGCCAAACACAATATACTACTAGTTCACAAAGAACTTGTTACACTGTGATAACCAGTTCAAAAGAAGTGAAATGGTTTGATCATGAAGACAAAATGAATGATGATGGAATTACAAAACAAATACAAAAATGAAAGAGTGAATGGGTTGATAGGACAGGAAAGACTGTTGAATGATGTTGGTGGGCGGCAATGTATTAACTGGCATACAAATATCAATGGAAGCAAGGACACATTCTGGTGGGAGAGAAGTTCCCTGAGAATGGGCTCCAACACAAGTCTGAAAGCTCTGAAGACTAAACCTCTGGTCCTGGCAAACGACCCAGATTGTTCTGACCAAGGCTTCCTGAGACCATAATTAAGCACATGCTTATTTAAAACAACTCTTGTTTTATTTCAACGCTGGACTTATGTTCATTCTCAGCTGGTAATGAGTTCCAAATAGTCCCTTCGAGATAAGCACCCACCTTTCTTTCTTTTGAATTGCTGCCAACAACTAGAGTGCCAAATGAACTATAAAAAACCAACCAAAGTACAAAGTCCACACAGAGCTTCAAGGATTAATCCAAACAGAACAAACGACTCTGCTTCCTACAAAGGTTTCTTCATCTTTTATATCCTTTATACTTTACGGGAGGGGCAATCACCTCCCAGCCTTACTCCCGAGTCGCCCCTTTTGTCTTAGCTGCTCTTGCCTTCTAGCAGCTCTGCGCAAACGCGCACTGGGAACAGGCTCCCCTTGTTCCTCTGCCTCGCTGCTGCCAGACTCCAGAGACTCTGGAGTCAGCTCCCCACTCCCAGATGGTCCTGGCCCCATCTCTGCATCGGACACTGGACCCTCGTCTGAGTCCTTTCCAGACTCCCGGACTGGTCCCCATTCTTCCCCACTGTCCGATTCTGCTGCCGTCTGTACAGGCTGCCAGCGAACCACAACACAGATTGGATCCTGAGGCAAGAATGGTTTGCATGTACAGAGAAATACAGAGAGGTAATTTTTAGTAAGTTCTTTGGTATAAACCAAATTTAGTTATTATTCTTTTTTTCTTCTGATCTCATGCCTATTATTAATGTTCTTATTATTGGTTACTGTTTCTTTTCTGTGCTCTACACAACATAATTTAGATCAAAATTAATACTGTATAGAATGGTAGGCGAGCTCTTTGTACAAATCCAAACTTTAAAAAAAGTCCTAGATTCAAGAAAAGGAAAGAGCTTTTAACTTATTTATTGGTGTTGACAAATGTGAATCAGATGGGACTACCTAATTAAATTAAATGTAAATGTAAAATAGCCTTGTATCTGTTGAAAATATTATTTCATTTCTTTTATAACTGATATTATTTTCCTTAATTCCTTCATTAAGAAAGAGATCATGTCAGTTTTTAATGTATAATCCTTACAATTAACACAACATTATTAGATACCAAGTTTAGCTATCATTTATTAACTTGACATTGATGTTAAATATTAACATAGCATTTTGGAATATGCAGTGCTCTGTTTCCACCTACATGGTTAAACACCTGTTCTTGTATTAAAAAATAAAAAGCAAACACTTTGGTTGATGACATGAAAGAAAATTATCTTGATATTATACTTTTCTCATTTTACTGTGTTGTAAAAACACTACAGTATTCTGTCTAAGGACAAGGAAGTGCAAAGAGAGGCTTAATGGAACACATTTTATAGGGTAATAAATATACTGACGTCTAAGTTAATATCCTCCTTTTGGCTGTTCCAAAACAATAAAAAATTTCTTCAGCTCTTTCTGTGATTGTGATTATGAAATTAATTCCAGGAAAGTATTTGTTCTCTGTTGTCAGAGGACAAGAGGCAATTTGTTTTTTTTGAAGACCTCAAACTTTTAAAATTGGTATTTTCCGGTATCTAAGACCAGAGGGGTGTGTTGAGGCAGTTATTTTCATATTGGCCTCAAGCTTAAAGGACACATCTAGTCATTTTACATTTTGTTCATATCATTATTATTGGGGATGGGTTGATTTTCTTGTGTTGATGTTTCTTTTACATCTGAAGGGGTCCAGGCCATTCTAAATCTCTGGAGGGGCCTGGCTAATTTTATATTTCTCTTTGATGGCAGAACAGCAGCATCATCCCAGAGGCAGATTTCCACTAGCATTGACAAAATCACACCAGTCAATTGCAAAAGACAGCTTTATTTGGAATAGCGTAATTCTGTGACAAGGTTATATTTTTGATATTATTAAAGAACTACGTCTGCCAATCCCATATCCTTGGGAAGGACTCAACAGGTGGACAAAAATGCCAACTCCAATCTAAACATCTGATTGTGCAACCAGCCGTAATGATACAATTTATATGACTGCACATACTATGAAATTCCAGGTTCCTACAAAAGGCTAGAAACACCAAATACTTAACAAGGGCATAAAAACCAATTGCACCATAGCAATTCAAACATTTAAAACAGACTTCCATAAACACTTGGCATTGTGCCTGGGAGAAGAAGCTGGTCTTCAAAGCTTAGGAAGTCAGGAAGCAGCAGCAGCATCTTGACCTCAGAGAATGCCATTCCATACAGAAGGCAGTTTAATGGATAGAGCATTAGCCCCAGAGGTGGTCATCCTTCAATAAATGGGATCCAGAGCATGTCACCCTGTCCCACCTCAGTGAATGGGCAAAGATAATTGGAGAGAGACAGTTCTGCAAATAACCAGGCCCAATAACAGCAACAGCAACAATGCAAATGTTTTCGAAGTATCTGAGTATCCAGTGAATGCCTATAAATGTTGTTAATGCATCTAAAATCAACTCGTGGGTAGTTCAAGGAGTAAAGTACATATACTATGGCCTTGATTTCTTTGTATTACAGAAGACTAAGTCAAGGCTTCAGATGATAAACACAATTTGTCTTCTGAATATTTAAAAAAAGTACTATAATTGTGGTGGCAATAAACATGTCTACACCACTTTAAAGTTGCAACTTTTAGAAGGATATATTTTGTAGAAAAATCTCATTTTGTTATGTGTGTGTGTGTCTCTGTGTGTGTTTTAGTAGAATAGGAACATGCTCAAAACATTGAAAACAAATGTTATTCCGTTACCAGATCTAAGCAATCCTGGTCCAGACTATACAGTAAGCAATTTTACTGCCAAAATAGCCACAGATCTGCATCAATCATCTTATTCATTCATACCCAAAGTACTTCTCACTTGCATACACAATTCACTGTGTTCACTAATACACATGACAGGGAAAAACATGGTATTCTCCCCCCATCGAGAATACTGTTTACTGTTCCCACCTGCCCCCCAAAAAAGGGAACAAGTGGTCTACTGAAATGTTTTGGATTAGAAAAAAACAAGCAAATCTGTTCTTTGTCTTATCTCACCTGCTGGCTGGAAGTGTTCAATGCCTGGTTTAAAAGGCATCATCATCATTTAAAGTAAAGGAATAAAAGGTGGGGGGAGAACCTCACCCTTTTTCCAGATAAATTATTTACTTACAGAAGTGTTTTAAAATTAATAGAAAGCTACAGGAATTTAGATTGCTCTGCAATTGCAGAATGTAAAATACAAGGTGTAAGTAAAAATGTTGTTACTGTCAGAAATAATACCTATGTGATCTGTTCAGTATTTGTTTTTGTATTTCCTGAAATTGAATTTAACCCCCAACAAAAAAACAACAGAACAGAATTACAGAGTTGGAAGGGACCTTAGAAGTCTTCTCATGCAACCTCCTGCTCAAACAGGAAACCCTATACCATTTCAGACAAATATCTGTCCAATCTCTTCTTTAAAAACTCCAGTGATGGAGAAAGAAATTAGTGTGTCTGAGTTGCACAGCATGTTGACTTAAAAATAAGACCTATGATTATACCCTGGGGAAAGGGTCCCCAACTTCTGCAAGCAGTGGGCTGGCATGTGGACACATGCATGCACAGCTCAACTTGGAAAGTCGAACGGCACATGCACACCAGTCCCCCAATTGTGTGGCCTGGTTCCCCTCTCCCCCCTACCCCGCCAGGCTGCTAAGCTACAAAGGTTGGAGGCCACTGCCCTGGGGAATGTAGAACAAGATTGGGAATCCTGGCTCTCCAGATGTTGCAAGATTTCAATTCCAATTTGTCCAGCCACTGTTGCTAATAGTTAATAATGATAGGGCTCCCCAAACATTTGGAGGGCCAGAGTTTCCCTTCTGTAGAGGTTTGTTTCTGAATGTAAACAAATGTATGGAAACTTCAGAGAATTTTATCTGAACATAGCAAAGCAGTCTTTTTCACAAAGTTCTGATTTTTGAATTTGAATGCATTGAATTTGCTCATCTATTTTTTTTCTAATATTGTTCCAAACTATTGTTATTGTTATTATTATTTTAAAGTTATTATAGGAGTAGTGCTCCCTTGAGTATTATAAATGGGAATAATTGCAATGGATATCAATGCATTTCCGTTGATTTTTTTTTTGGAAAAAAAAAAGTGAAGTGATATACATATGTCTCTTGCCGGTCACATCTACCCGACCCATTAGAACGAGGAGGCAGGGAATGTTGTGGGTCCCACCCCTGAGGGAGATACACCTGGTGGGACCCAGAAGAAGGGCCTTCTCCATGGTGGCTCCCTCTTTCTGGAATATCATTCCCCCAGAGATTAGAATGGCCCCCTCATTAATACTATTCCGAAAGGCACTGAAGACCTGGTTTTGCCAGCGGGCCTGGGGAACCCAGAGAGGGATGGAGCCCATCAAATGGCTAGTGTGATCTGCTGTTGTCAGGGCAGGGGTGGGAGTTGATTCCCCCCCCCAAATTTTGTTCTATTGTAATCCGCCTTGAGTCGCCATGGGTGAATAGGTGGCAATATAAATTAATTAAATAAATAAAATAAAAATAATTACATACTAATAACCATAGCATGTGTAAAAGGAGCCACGGTGTATATTTTATAGGAGTGGCTGAAGAAATGATTTATTATAAAAGGAATGTTTCCTGATTTGACTGTTTGAAAAATGAAATTAGATGCTAATTTCAAGAATCTGATTTCCTTTAGCATTGCAAAATTCAGTAACTGTGTTATACAGTAATTCTTAGGAGCAGTTCTTTTTTTCCCCTGAGGCATTATTATCTCTGAATTGAATTCTCCACAAGACCACAAGACTGATGCATTTTATTGCTTTTTTCCTCCTTCCCACAAAGAATAGATTAGCACATTTATTGTCTAAACCACCAGCTACAGATTTCTGTAGGGAGGGGAAAAATGACATGCTAGTATAAGAGCAAAACCAGGAGGTCGTCTAAGTGAACCTTGTCATATTCTCCTTTGAAGATGAAATGTGTGTTTTTAAATAGCACAGATCAGTGGTGAGATTCAAATTTTTTTACTACTAGTTCTGTAGGTGTGGCTTGGCAGGGAAGGATGCTGTAAAATCTCCAGTCAGAGGTGGTATTTGCCAGTTCTCCGAACTACTCAAAAGTTCCACTACTGGTTCTCCAGAACTGGTCAGAACCTGCTGAATACCACCTCTGGCACAGACCATGTGGAGAAGGTGTAAATGAAGATTGCCATCCTTCTTATGTTTTTTAGTATTAAGGCAGAGTCTGAAGTTACAATCCCTCTGAGAAGATATACATCTGTCTCCCACTATGGTGAATTATACTGCACTTCAGTTTAAATTATGGCAAGCTTTAAATTTAAAATCTATACGTATAAATCAATACATCTAAACTGAATGCCTTCTCCCTGGTGTCCTGGGCACTATTGAACATTCTGCCACACCAGAAAAAAAATGATAAAACTGTCATTCTTGGCATAGCAGCTCCAATGTCTCTCCTTTTTTAAGCAGGCAGTTGATTTGAGTTGATCGTGATGAGGCAACCATTTTTAATCAGAGGGTTTTTTAAAAATATCTGCCTTTGCTGTGTGCCACACCTAATTAAGGACATAACTGAGTGAGGCAGCTTGTGGCCAATGGCTGTGTGAGTGTTCAGCTTTCCACAATCATAGGACCAAGTTACCTGATGAAGTGTCCTCGCCCTGGAAGTACCTGTTTGGATCTTAGAACCTTCTAAAGATGCCTTTTTCCAGATCTCCCAAATGGAGGTGAAGTAGGTCTTTTTTGAGTGATCCTCCCTCCTTCTCTCCCTCCCTCCCTCCCTTCCTTGCTCCAAGAGAAACTTGATCTGGGATCATATTACTATCGTTTTGACAACATTTTTGTTTCCTAGGTTTTTAAATTGAAATTGTTTTACATTTTGAATGAGTGCATTGCTGCTGCCTGGGTTTATAGGTGTTTTTATTTTATTTTATTTTATTTTCTTGTATGCTTTACTGAGACCTATAGACAATGAATTAGAAAAGACTCATGTCAGACTGACTTTGTATATGGTAACTGTAGAAAGATTATTGTATGCTCAATGATTGAGAATGATGGAGTTTCCACAGTGAGGAATGGATTATGAAAATGTTAGAAATTGCTGAGATGGCAAAACTGACCTGTCAGAGGGGAAAAAAAGTTTATAATGACTGGAAATGTTACATGGCTTTTTGCTGAAAGAAGAAAAAATATGATATCATTTATGGGTTGAGGATTAAAAAAGATATGACTCAACTGAGGGCCTGAAGTGACTTGTATAACATCTAAAGAGGGAGAAGACATTATTAAATTGTAATTAACTGTTGAAGAGAAGATTGGAACTCATAATACTGTGTTTCATCACCTAGCTTTCTCTTCCTTCCTTCCTTCCTTCCTTCCTTCCTTCCTTCCTTCCTTCCTTCCTTCCTCCCTCCCTCCCTCCCTCCCTCCCTCCCTCCCTTCCTTTCTCTTTTTCTTTCTCTCTTTCTTTCTTCTTTCTCTCTCTCTCTTTTTCCTTCCTACCCCCTCTCCATTTTTTTATTTTATGCAAAATTCTCAATATATTTTTAAAAAGAACTTATTTTTGAAGCACACTAAATAAGGAAACCCATAGTGTAACTCTGAATTAAATATGTTATCTTCTATTGGCACACTAAGTTCTGTTACAGCCCTCTGCAACCTGTGTTTATATTCAGATCTCAAAACACAAAGCTAGAAATTACTGTGAGCCATGGAGCCTTTGAAGAGATATAAAGTGCCTTTCCCATATTTTGGGCCAAGGACATGTGGAGGAAAGCTTCTGTTTCACTCTGAGATCGTTCTAGATTGAGGAACTCTATCATTTCTTTTTGTAGCCATGAAGTGCAGTCAGAATATGCCTTTGAGAAGACCCTTGTATTTGTCAAACTTGCATAAATGGAAGACTTGAGGCAGATTTTATTTCATTGAGGAGAGAATATACATTTATCCAACAGCCCCCTGCAATTTTACTCTTGAGGATATTCATGTTTCATACTCGATATGACAATTCTAAAAGGACAAGAAAAAAAGAACATGTAACTTTGGCCAAATAGCTGCTCAGAGTTGCCTAAACTGCAAAATGGGCTGCAAAAAAAATGAATGAATGAATAATAAATAAATAATTCTTTGTAAAGAATACTTAGAAGAAATATATACTGTATTGCCAGTACATAATAGAGAGTTGGCATTAGGGATGCAGTATTAGGGATGCATTATGGATATTACTTGCAGAGCCAGTAACTATTGATATCATGTCATTATGTTAGTTAACATGCTTTATAAATTACCTGAGTCATCTTTGCTTTCCATACACATTGAAATTATCTTCCATGTTCCTTTCCCAAGGAGCAATGCACAGTTGCTTTCAAAGAGTGTTACTTTTTTAATTATGTAAATAATTAAAACAACATAGTCTTATGGTATTTTACAAATAAGTACTTTTTATTAAGATATCAACAACGTACCACAGTATAGAAAGACCTCAAAATTTGCTTGCAATTATGTCATTTTCCCCAGGAACTAAAACAGCATAATTAGTGCATGTTCTTCCATTTTCCCCCTACATGAAGCACTTCCCAGGTAGATTAAAGTAAGCTGCCATGCTTGAAAAGGGGCTTAACTTAAGGAAACATCTAACACTATCAGAAACAATTTGAAAGTTTAAGAAGAAACTGAATTTGAAGAATAGGTATGCTTGTTTATATCCCCAATATGGTATATGTGCCTCACTATATATTGTTGATTGAAAACTCATCACTACATACCATTGACCATAGAAGAGAGCCAAGTGTGATATATTGATCAAGGCGTTGGCCTAGAAATCAGGAGATTGTAATTTCTAGCCCTGCCTTAGTCATGAAAACTGACTGGGTTACTTTGGGCCAGTCATTCTCTCCTGGCTCAATTTGCCTCACAGGGTTAGTGTTGTGTGGAAAACAGCAGGTGCAAGGAATATTGTGTTTTTTCACTGTCTTGAATTATTTATAAAATTAAAATAAAGGCAGGATAAAAAACCCAAATAAATAAATAAATAAAAATAACATTCCACATCACCCAAAGAGTCATACTTTCCTATCCCTACGTGGTATTAAAACAATGGAGAAAAAAGGTAATGGAGGAATGAGAAATTACAGAGATAGTAAGTTAATTCTGGCTCGCAGCTATTTCCCATAACTGAATTGAAAATTCTCCACTCATCCTTAAGTCAACAGGAAATTATCCATCCCCACTGCTGTTCTTATCCTGCCTCTTATCCATTCTAAGGCACTGCAATTGGTTGACTACTGTTGTGTGTCCGGCGCAGGAAGGAAGCTCGGAGTCAATGACAAGTTCAGCTCTTTATTGTGCTCCAGTACATGCTTAGCTTTAAGGGAAAAACCTGCGGCTTTTTATTCTCAAGCCGCGGCGGCCGCAACCAATGACATCGTTTCGAATCTCCCGCTCTTGGCTTGTCCAATCGCGGGAGATTCTTAACGGGCCAATCGGTGCGGTTCGCTCGGCCAATCCGGTCGCCACGCGCTTTAGCCAATCACGGCGCGGGGTTTACAAGAATGCTAATTAACTGTACAGAACACCCCTCCCCTCTTGGTTTGTTCCTACGTAACGTAGTCCCGTAAGTAGGCGGGGCTCCGTACCTGTCTACTGGACTTGCGCAGGTCAGTTGTTCCTTGGTTTTCGACCTGCTCGGTCGGGGTTTTTGTTTCTCTTTGTCCATGGGATGGAATCGTCTGGAAGGTGTTGCCTGGCCTGTTGTTGCAGCTCCCTCCCGGTCTACCCGGGTTGGTCGAGCTGCGACTTTCGCCGCTCCCGCCTGGTCTTTCCGGGCTGGTTGAGCTGGCCTGGCTGCTTCTCCCTGGTGAGGCTTCGAGTTGGCTGTTATCTGGTGAGTATTGCTGGTTATATTCTATCCTTCCTTGGCCCCCTGTATCTTCCCTCCCCACTTGGTTTGTGTTAATGGGGTTGCCTGTGTTTGCTTGCGTGTCGGTTGTGTTTCTTGCCCTTGATCTTAATTGATCGATGTGGCGTTTCCACGCTTGTCCGTCCGTTGTCTGCAGTCTGTATGAGTGGGGGCCTGTTTGTTGGGTTATGGTTGCCGGTACCCATAGTGGGTCTCCGGTAAGGTTTTTTGCATAGACTGCATCGCCCGGTGTAAATGCCCGGTGTTTGCTCGATGAGTCTGGGGGGTTTTCCGGGTTGTATGTGGGGTGCAGTCTGTCAAGTGGGGACCTTAGTTTCCTCCCCATTAATAATTCTGCCGGGCTTTTGTTTGTTGTCGTATTTGGGGTTATATGTTGTATTAGGAGCATTTTATTTATTTTTTCTTGTATGTCCCCGTGTTCGATTTTCTGGATGGTTTTTTTCGTAAATTGAACCATCCGTTCTGCCCTACCATTGGCCGCCGGATGAGCTGTCGCTGTCAGTGCGTGTCGAATGCCCCGTTCCGCTAGGAATTTTTCGAATTCCAGCGAGGTGAATTGGGGCCCGTTGTCTGACACGATGACATCCGGGAGACCGTGGGTCGCAAACAGTTTGTTGAGTACCCTGGTGACAGCTTCAGTTGTGGTGGTTTTCATGTTGCTTACCTCCAGCCAATTGGAGTAAGCGTCCACTGTGACGAGGAATGTGTTTCCTCTTGTGGGACCGGCAAAGTCTATATGTATTCTAGACCAAGGTCCCCTGGGGGTCTCCCATTCTAGTATTGGTGCGGCAGGGGGGTTTGGTCTGGTCTCTTGGCAGCGTGAGCACCTGGCCACCCAACCCTCAATATCCTTATCTATGCCTGGCCACCAAGCGTAGCAATACCCGCGCCAGACGTTTGTCTTTATTAGTTTCTCGGGCAATGTCTGACGCGGTTATGGGTAGATCGGGTAGCGCCTCTATGCTGAGGGTGGTCGTTGTGGGTGCTGGGTCGTCCTCGAGGTCGGGTAATGGCGAGCGGCTCAGTGCGTCTGCGTGGGTGATTGTCTTACCAGGGCGGTGTGTGAGCCGGTAGTCGTAGGCGGCGAGGAATTCGGACCACCTTGTCATCCTGGGGGATAGGATGTTCGGTGTAGCCTTATTTCCCGCCAGGATTCCTAGCAATGGCTTGTGGTCTGTGATAATTGTGAATCGGTGGCCGTAAAGGTACTCGTGGAATTTCTTTACGGCCGCAACGATGGCAAGGGCTTCCTTGTCCAGTTAGCTGTAGTTCCTTTCTGGCTTGCTAAGTGTTCTTGAGAAAAAGGCAATGGGTGCTTCTCTCCTGTCCGTTAGGGCATGGCTGAGGACGGCACCTACGCCAAAAGGTGAGGCGTCGCATGTGATGGCGAGGGGTAGAGTCTCGTTGTACTGTATGAGGACGGCATCTGAGGTTAACAGGTCTTTTGTTTTCCTGAATGCGGCGTCCTCACGTGTCCCCCAGGTCCATTTTGCCGTTTTGTCGAGGAGCCTATGCAAAGGCTCCGCCACGGTCGCCTTTTGGGGTAAGAATACATTATAAAAATTGAGCAGTCCCAGAAATGCCTGTAACTCTGTCTTGTTTTTTGGATTCGGGGCTTCCTTGATGGCTTTTACTTTGTTTCCGGTCGGGTGGATGCCATGTCGGTCTAGGAGGTACCCCAGGAACTCGACTTGCTCTGTGTAAAGCTGGCATTTTTCCCTTTTCACTTTTAAACCGGCCCTCTTGAATTTCTCAAGTACCTCCCTTAGGCGACCCTCTAGTTCTTCTCAGTTGGCTGCTGATATTAGTACGTCATCGAAATAAGGGACCACCCCTTTTATTCCTTGTAGGAGTCTCTCCATGAGGCTTTGGAAAATCCCCGGGGCCACGCTGACTCCAAATTGGAGTCAGTTACAATGAAATGCCCCCCGGTGGGTGACAATAGTCTGTGCCTCGGCGGTTTCTTCGTCGACCGGCAGTTGCTGATAGGCTTGTGCCAGGTCGAGCTTCGCGAAGACTTTGCCCCCCCCCAGTGAGTGAAGTAGATGTTGCACGACTGGGACGGGGTATGCGCTTTGTTGCAAGGCGCAATTGAGGGTGGCCTTATAGTCCCCACAGATCCTTACTGACCCGTCTGGCTTAACTGGGGTGACTATTGGGGTCTCCCACCGGGCGTGATCAATGGGTTGCAGGACCCCCTGCTTTACGAGCTTGTCAAGCTGCTCGTCTATTTTCCCCCGTAGTGCGAAAGGCACCCGCCTCGGCTTTAGGCGTATGGGGGCGATGTTTGGGTCTAGACTGAAAGAGATAGGGGGCCCTCGATACTTGCCTAAAGTGCCGTCAAATACTTCTTGGAAGTCCTTAGCCAGCTGCTGCTCCCAGTCGGCTTCCTCAATGTGGTTTATTCCGGTGACCTCGATGCCCAGTGGTGCGAACCATTGGAGTCCTAGGAGGCTGGGTCGGTTCCGGTCCACGATTGTCAGGGGAAGTTTTGCGGTGCGGCCCTTGAAGGTCACCTCGAATTGTCCGGTCCCGATGACGGGGATTCGGTTCCCTTGGTAGTCCTTGACTATCAATTTTTGGTTCTCCAGCCCTGCCTTTTGGATATTAGGCACCAGCCGCTTGATTTCTTTCCAGGCGATCATGGAGAGGTAGGATCCGGAGTCCACCTCCATTCGGCAAGGCTCACCCTCGATGCTCACTTCCACATAGACCTTTCGGGTATCGTTGGTCTCGGCGTGGCCAATCGTGAGTGTCTGGTGGGTTTCCTCCCTCTGTCGGTCTTCCCCGTTTCGTCGGCCCCGGCTGTCTCTGTTCCAGCGAGTGTCGGCTTGGCGCTCTCGGTGCCTGGGGGGGGTGTTGTCTCGCCTCCGGTTGCTCGGTTCTCGGCGTCGGGGGCTGTAAGTTTTCCTAAGCCGGCAGACTCGGGCGATGTGGCCCCTCTTATTGCAATGCCGGCATGTTGCGTCGAAAAAACGGCAGTCTGCTCGGTAGTGGTTTCCCCCGCATCCTGCGCACTGAGTCCCCGACTTACGACTTCGTTGGTCTCGTCGGTCTCATCCTGCCTGGAGCCGATGGACGTCCTCTTCTTCTCCTTCGTCCGGGGTGTCCGAGGCGGAGTCCAGGTCGCCGTGGTGTGTGGCGGTTTCTCAGCGGCTTGCCTCAGGGTTGTCGGCGCGGTCCCCGTTCTCTGCCTTCCGCAGTCGGGCCGCTGATTTCTTGGTGGCTTCGGCTGCGGACGCTTCTGCCAGGGCGACATCGAGACTGATGTCGCCCTTTGCCATTAGGCGGCTCTTCAATGCCTGGTCCCGGAGACCTAGGACCACGCGGTCCCGGAGGATGTCGTCTAGTTCCTGGAACTCGCACATACCCCCGAGGTCCCTCAGAGCGGCTATGAAGTCGTTGACGCTCTCGTCCTGCCGCTGGTTCCGCCGGTAGAATTCGTCTCGCCGGATGAGAATGGGTACGGTGGGAGCGTAGTGGTTTTGGAGTAATGGCGCAAGGTCGGCCCAGTCCATCGCCTTCATGTCGGCGGGTTTGACGAGGGCTTTCGCCATCTTGAACACTGCGGGCCTGCAGTGTGTCAGGAAAACGGCCCTTTTCTTGTTCCCGTTTGCGTCCTTCAAGTTGCTACTCTCGAGGAACATTTGGAAACGGTCTGCGTACGATTACCAGTCCTCGGTAGCCGGGTTGAATGGCGCGGGCGGAGTGAGGGCGGCCATCGCGTCGGTCTTTGTCTTCCTCCGGACACGTGCTTGGTGGTTCTTCCCTGAATCCCACCTTCGTCGCCAGTGTTGTGTGTCCGGCGCAGGAAGGAAGCTCGGAGTCAGTGACAAGTTCAGCTCTTTATTGTGCTCCAGTACATGCTTAGCTTTAAGGGAAAAACCTGCGGCTTTTTATTCTCAAGCCGCGGCGGCCGCGACCAATGACATCGTTTCGAATCTCCCGCTCTTGGCTTGTCCAATCGTGGGAGATTCTTAATGGGCCAATCGGTGCGGCTCGCTCGGCCAATCCGGTCGCCGCGCACTTTAGTCAATCACGGCGCGGGGTTTACAAGAATGCTAATTAACTGTACAGAACAACTACCTAACAAATTTTATACCTCTTGAGGCTCTCTGGGGATAGTGTTGGAATAGGAGGGAAAGTTAACCTTCTGTGAAAGAGTGCTATCTTATGGGATTAAGGAGGTGTGCCTGGTCTCTTGCAGCAACTGCAAAATGGAGCAACCTTCCCCAACACAATTGGCCTTCTGGAAAGCCTTAGCTTAAAAGTAAGATTCCTCCCTCAGACCTTAAGTACAATGGACCCCAGCTTGTGTGTTTATTTTTAAGGATTAAGGATTTTTTTTTTAAGCTGGCTACTTTTATTTTTTCACATTATATTTATATGGTTGTTTCTATTTTTATGTTAGCTAAGTAGTTTAGCTAACAGAGTTATGTACATAGGTGCCTTTCTCTGGGTGTATATATTTTGCTTATATGTATGCCTATTTGTTTTTAATGGTTATTTAAGATTGTTTTAATTGTTGCATTTATTGTATACCTTGCACATTTGTGAGATGAGAGGCTATGTAAATTTCTTAAGTAAATGCACATGTGTGGCAGAGACCCGAAGACCAGCTGGCTGGTGGGAGGTGCATGTGCATGTGCAATGGAGCTGAGCTGGGGCAATGGCTTGCATGCTCACAGAGAGGGCTCTGCGTACCATCTGTGGCATGCGTAGCATAGGTTTGTCATCATGGATTTAGACCTTACCATGTCTGACTCCTGGGCTAATGTGATATATGAAGCCAGTCAAAGACCTCAAACAACCTAATCACTTTAGTTCAAGGAAAGAAAACATTAAGTACATTCTGACCAGTAAGTAAAATTTTGAATTTTATAAGAAGGGTCTAACAAAAATAAAGGACTATAATATTTGAAATATTTCTGCTGCCATTCACATTGGAGAACAGAAAATATGTATATTTTTCCCACCTGTATGCCAATTATATATACCAAGAAGCTGATATATAACACAATGCATAATTATGTTAACCTCTAAGGCCTGGAGTTACTTCAAATATGCATGAATATCTCCAGATAAAATCAGTCAACTTCCTTCTCCTTGCTCTTCTTCATTCCTCCATTCTTTCCAAACAGATGTGCCTCTAACAGAAGGCCACTGAAAAAAGTTAGCACCCACCCCTCTCCTAGAAGAATGAAATATTCTAGGAAATATTGAAAAGGCAGAATATTATATTTCCCTGGATGAGAAAAGGAGAAACATGTGTCAGCTTTAAAATTCAGCTGTCACATTTTTAAAGAGAGTTGGAGGAGTTGAAAAGTTCAAGGTTATTCTGTATGTCGTATTAAGAAATTCCAGTGGCAGTTCATTGGTTCTCATGATTTATGAAGTGTAGAAGTGGGAGGAGAGAAGGGAGAAGAGAAGGTGGATTCTGTGTAACGAGCGAAAATAATTTCACTTGGGACATTGCCTTTGACATGCCAGATCTGTTTCTAAATAAATCAATTGGAGAGAAATGTCTTGGAGTGATTGATATCATGGATACTTTCTGGATGCCTTACATTTATTTCCCAAGTCAAACTTTTATTTTTTGAAGAGGCTTGGCTGATACCCCGGAATTCTTTTTCCTGAGATGGAGAATCATCAACAATCAGCTGAAGTTGGAGATATGCAGGGGGGAGAGTATGGGGGCCCTCTCTCTAGAACATTAATTGAATCTGCAAGCCTTTGCTTGGAGGAGATGATGGATGTTTTCAGAATGACAGTAGAGGAAAGAGGTTTGGGAGCTATACCAAAGTGTTTCAACTCAAGAAGTTGTTATAACCCAAAGGTAACCCAGCTGGTTGAAGAGAAATCTTTCTCGAGCCCCAGGCAGATTGCTATTCTTTCTGATTGGAGGGAGGAGACTATACAGATGCCAGTTGGAAGAAGCCAGAAAGATGCATCAACTGACAGAGGTATGTTGCAGCCTTCGAGGCAATCCCCTCATTTTCCAGAGGGAATTTTGCCCCCTGCAGAGAGTGTCCCTCCAGGGTGGGGATTTTTTCCAGGCCAGGGGTGGATTCAATGCCAATGGCAGCCAGCATTAACCCAGCCCTGGTCTGAAGGGGGGTTGCCCAGACAACAGACAGCAGCGACTTCCCCTCCACCTGACCAGGGAACCAGGCCACACCCATCTTCCTCCTGGCCACCACAAATGCAGCCCCAACCAGCAGTGAGGCCATAGGGACCCCTATTCCAGAGAGGCACCACCCAGCCAGGATACAGGGGGCCTACCCAGCCTACATACGCCACCAGGCTGGTTCCTTTCATTCCAGTACAACCTGCAGGGGCCTGGCCTGTGCCACTTCCGCAACCACAACCCAGGCCAGACCAAATACCCTTTAAGGCCATATTCGATGGCCACCATGAACATTTCAATTACTTCTTCACTTGAATCCGATCCCATATAGAACAATTTGGAAATCAATATGCCACAGAGCACGATTTGGTTATGGCCATAACAAATGGGATGAATGAAGGGGATGCTTCAGACTGGGTGGCCCAACTACACTATGAACAAGCCCCCGAATTACGTGATGTAAACAGATTTATTCAATTATTAAGACTCAGATTTGAAAATCCAGACAGGGTAGCAGACAATGAAGAGAAGTTAATGGAAATGAGGCAAGGCAAGCGACCCTTGTCAGAATTTATTTGGGACTTTAGAAGGGTCACAAGCCACCTCATGGATTGGCCTGAAAGAATGATTTTACACTATTTCAAAAATGCCATTGATCCAGAAGTAAAGAAGGCCTGTGAAATTAGGGGAATCCCAGAGACTTTACAATCGTGGTATGTTGCATCCCTCAGCTTAGATCGCAGCATCAACCCACACAGGAAACCCCTTCCAGCAGTCCTGCCTAAGAGAATTGTGGCTAGGAGACTGCCGACCGGATCAGCCGAACCTGCTTATACCCAACCTACCAGGGTGCTGAAATGTTACCGATGTGGCCAAGTTGGCCATAGAGCAGCAGACTGTCTGGCCCCTGCTCCTGTACATAAGCTTCACAGTCGAAATCTAATCCAGCTGTTAGAGGTCAAAAGAATCAAGGAAGACCTCCGGGCAGGGGTGGGTTCGCCAGACACAGCTGGGAAAGCCCCTCTGTGCAGATGGGAGCAATGGACCACCAGACTGCCACCACGTCCCTGAGAGCCCGACCTGCGAAGACGACCCAATGGTGAGTGATCCCATCATACCTTTTACAGTCAAGGTCAAGTTAGTGGTACCAAACACAGGGGAGGCTGGGGGAGTTAGAAGCTGTCATTGATACTGGGTGTTCTAGATGTCTTATAGGAACAATTGAACAATTGGGCATAAAGACTAACCCGCTAAAACGCCCAATCAGATTTGAGCAAGTGGATGGAACCTTAATTGGGGGGTCAGCCACTCAGATGACTGAATTGATCAAGATGGAATTAGGGCCCCATTGTGAACTCATACGCTTCATAGTGGCCACCAAGATGTCAGAATCAATCATACTGGGACTTGCTTGGCTAGACAAATGGGCCCCAACGATCAAATGGGAGGATGGATTCAGAAAAATCCTCATTGGACCGGGCCCATTGCCCCCTCTTCCACCCACTACAAAGCCACCGGTCAGCTTGAACCCAGAGCCTGAGCCAGCATTCATGGCATCCCACCTCCTCCCAGATAACCCCCAGGTACCCGACCAATGCAAAGACTTGGCTGAAGTATTCAGTGAAGAAGAGTGTAATGTCTTACCTCCCCATCGAGCCACTGATTGCGCCATAGAATTAGAACCCGGGGCAAAATTACCAAAACCAAAGATGTATTGCATGACACCTGCTGAAATGACTGAATTAAGGAAGTACATCAACAGCAATTTGGAATGAGGTTTTATTGAGCCTGCCAAATCAAGACTAGCTGCCCCCATGTTGTTCAAGGAGAAGAAAGATGGCGGGTTGAGATTGTGTGTTGACTTTAGAGGTGTGAATGCTGTATGTGTCAAAAACATGTACACTCTCCCCCTGATGAAGGACTTATTGAACCACCTGTCGAAGGGCAAGATATTCACCAAGCTAGATCTCAGGGAAGCTTACTACCGGGTCCGCATCAAAGAAGGAGAGGAGTGGAAAACTGCTTTTAACTGCCCACAGGGTAGCTTCCAATTCAAAGTCATGCCTTTCAGACTTCAGGGAGCTCCTGCAGTGCTCTTGCAGTGCATTGATGCAGCTTATCAATGAGGTGCTACACCCACACCTTTACCGGGGGGTCCTTGTGTATCTGAATGACATTCCTATTTTCAGCGAAACCATGGAAGAACATGTTCAATTGGTCCGACAAGTTCTAGAAAAAATTCTAGCCACCAAATTATATGTGAAATTCTCAAAATGCAAATTCCACAAAGAGTCATTGGACTACTTAGGCTACTGAATATCCAACCTGGGGATTGAAATGGACCCCAGAAAGGTGAAAGCATTGCTGGACTGGCAACCCCCCAGAACCCGAAAACAGCTTCAAAGTTTCTTGGGGTTTGCCAACTTCTATAGACAATTCATTCTGTCCTTAGCTGAAGTTGCCCTCCCGTTGATGGAGCTATTAAAAACGGGCCTGTCGCCCACCAAACCGAAGCCAAGTCAACCCCTGGCTTGGACTATGGACTGTCAGAGAGCTTTCAAGGCCTTAAAATGCCTCTTCGCAGCTGAACCCATCCTCCAGCACCCAGACATGACCAAGCCTTTTATTGTCTAAATGGATGCAAGTGATGTAGCTGTTTTGCTGCAAAAAGACTCTCAAGGCTGACTGATGCCTTGTGCTTATGTGTCCAAAAAGCTGACAGACACAGAGCAAAGGTGGGCGGTCTGGGAGAAAGAAGCATTTGCCATACGATGGGCTTTGTTGACTTGGAGGCATTTTCTAGAAGGGGCGCCAGAGGCCTTTAAGGTATGGACTGGTCATAAGAACCTCGAGGCTCTAAAGACCCCTAGGAGATTATTGCCCAAACAAGTTCACTGGGCCCAATATTTCAAGCGATTCAACTTTAACATTAAATACTGTATATCCCCAGAGGGAAAAACGTACTGGCAGATGCTCTGTCCAGAAAACCTCAGTTTGACAGCCACTGAGAGGAAATAATACAAGCCTTAATTTCAGACGCTCAATCGGCAGACCAAGTGACCACCCGAGCCCAAGCCAACCGCAACCCCAAACACCTGGAAGATAAGCTGACTACAGAATTGAAAACAGCCCTATTGACTGACCCTTGGTTCCTGGACCATCAAGCCAAGTTGACAATGAATTATGGGCTAGCTTGGAAAGGAACTAAGCTTTATGTACTCACAACCCTAAGACTACTGGTACTAAAGCATAGCCACGACTCCTGGCTGGGAGGCCACTTCGGATTCCTAAAAACCCTACATTTACTGAGAAGACAGTTCTGGGGGCCAAAAATGAAACCTGATGTCGAGGACTATGTAAAAAGTTGCTCAATTTGTGCCACAATGAAACACAGAACTGGAAAAAACCCTGGCCTCCTGCAACAAATTGCTGAACCAACCCAACCTTGGGAAGGGATCACAATGGACTTTATTGTTGAAATACCTAAGAGTGAAGGGAATATAATCATTTGGACTATAATTGACTTATTCTCTAAACAGGGCCATTTTATAGCCTGCAAAGGACTTCCATCTGCGAAAAAACTTGCAAAGCTGTTCATGAAACATATCTATAGACTACATGAAGTACCTCATAGAATAATATCAGAAGAGGGGTACAATTTACCGCAAAATTTTGGAGGGAATTTCTGAAATCCATTGGTTCATCTCAAGGGTTATCCTCAGCTTTCCATCCTGCTTGTAACGGAGCAGTGGAGAGAGCTAACACCATGATTGAACAATACATTAGAGGCTATGTAAATTATCAACAAGAAAATTGGGCTGAATTATTACCTTTTGCAGAGGTTGCTTACAATAATGCAGAACATGGCAGCATGGGATTGACTCCATTCCAAATCAACACTGGAATGGATTTTGTACCGATGCCAGAGTTACCTAGACAATCTCCCTCATCCATGTCCCTAACAGAATGGATGAACTCATTAAAGAAAGGATGGGAAGCAAAAAACAATTTGTAAACCAACCGGCACACTGTATGTATATATAGGGAAGATGGCTTGATGTTTTTATGTTTTGTTTGTCTATGTTTGTTTTAAAAACCAATAAAAATTAAAAAAAATTAAAGAAAGGATGGGAAGATGCAAAAAAAGCTTTGACCGAAGCTGCAAAAAATTATAGAAAACCAGCTGATAAACATAGATCCCTTCAACTGCCTTTTAAAGTAGGGGACAAGGTATATTTGTCGACCAAGTATCTTAGGTTGAAACTGCCCAGTAAGAAGCTGGGTCCAAAATTCTTGGGTGCATTCCCAATTTCAAGGATAATCAATCCGGGGACTGTCCAATTAAGTCTTCCTTGAATATTGGGGAAAATTCATCCAGTATTCCATTGTAGTTTACTAAAACCAGCTACTACATCGATGATAAGACCACTGCCAATCGCTCCCCCTAAACCGTTAATGGTACAGGGGGAAACACATTATGAAATTAAAAAAATTCTTGACTCTAGATTACACCATGGCCGATTGCAATATTTGGTCTTATGGAAAGGGTACCCTCTCTCTGATGCTAGTTGGGTAAAGAGTTGGGATGTTCATGCTGATCAATTGGTTAACCAATTCCATGAGGATTTTCCCCACAAACTGAAGGGTCCTCGTGTGGGGGGAGAGGGGGTTAAGGAAAATGTGTTAACCCCTGTATCTGTTTTTTCCCCTTTCTTTTAGGAGGAGGAGTTTTCAAGGGGGGCCTTGAAGCCTGTCAGCTTTAAAATTCAGCTGCCACATTTTTTAAAGAGAGTTGGAGGAGTTGAAAAGTTCAAGGTTATTCTCTATGTCATATTAAGAAATTCCAGTGGCAGTTAATTAGTTCTTGTGATTTATGAAGTGTAGGAGTGGGAGGAGAGAAGGGAGGAGAGAAGGTGGATTCTGTGTAACGCACAAAAATAATTTCACTTGGGAAATTGCCTTTGACATGCCAGATCTGTTTCTAAATAAATCAATTGGAGAGAAATGTCTTGGAGTGATTGATGTCATGGATACTTTCTGGATGCCTTACAACATGTTTTTAAAGGCAGAACTCAGCTCTCTGCAGCTCCCTGCCCCCAGCAGATATTTGGTGCCTATTGAGAACTGTGCCAGCCTATCTACAAAACAAAAAACCTCAACTCCAGGTGATGGGATTTAGAGGTGGTATTCAGCAGGTTCTGACCAGTTCTGGAGAACCAATAGCGGAAATTTTGAGTAGTTTGGAGAACCAGCAAATACCACCTCTGACTGGAGATTTTACAGTATCCTTCCCCTGCCAAGCCCACCAAACCACACCCACAGTATCGATAGTAAAAAAATTTGAATCCCACCACTGATGGGATTAAGACATGACTCTCAGGACATAATAGGATTAGCCCTCTACCCATCTACCAACAGAACTCACCACATGGCACCTGGGAATATTACATCAGCCCAAGGTTCAATCAAACTTGATTCAGACAGCCTACAAAGTTATCCCTGCATAGCCCCCTGGGACATTTCTTGCAAAGGAACAGGAAGCTCAAGGGCAGGGCCCAAGAGAGATATAAACATGGGTGGGATTTATTTATTTATTTTATTTATTTATTTGATTTGCCAATTGTTTACAAGATAATAAGTATAAGTGTATACATAGTTATGAATACATGAAATGGGTACATATAAGAAAAATAAAAGAATAAGAGAAACAATAGGACAGGGACGGTAGGCACGTTGGTGCGCTTATGCACGCCCCCTACAGACCTCTTAGGAAAGGGGTGAGGTCAATAATAGACAGTCTAAGGTTAAAGTTTTTGGGGTTTGGGGAAGAAACTACAGAGTCGGGTAGAGTATTCCAGACATTGACCACTCTATTGCTGAAGTCGTATTTCCTGCAATAAAGTTTGGTGCGGTTTACTTTGAGTTTGTATCTATTGTGTGCTCTTGTGTTGTTATGGTTGAAGCTGAAGTATTCACTGACAGGTAGGACATTGCAATGTATGATTTTATATACCATGCTTAAGTCAAACCGAAGACGGCGTAATTCAAGGTTTTCTAGTTCTAAAATTTCAAGTCTGGTGGCATAAGGTATTCTACAACGAGTAGAGGAATGGAGAACTCTTCTTGTGAAATATTTCTGGACTTTCTCAATTGTGCTAATATCAGATACGTAATGTGGGTTCCAGACTGATGAACTGTATTCGAGTATTGGTCTAGCAAATGTTTTGTATGCTCTGGTTAGTAGTGTGATATTACCAGAGAAAAAGCTACGTAGGATTAGGTTAACAACTCTTAATGCCTTTTTGGCTATGTAGTTGCAGTGGGCTCTAGCACTTAGATCATTAGAGGTGAGTATTCCAAGGTCCTTTACAGAGCTTGGGTCATCAACAAGTTCTTGACTATTCAGCTTGTATTTTATTTTCTGATTTTTTTTTGCCAATATGTAAGACAGAGCATTTATTTGTTGAGATTTGAAGTTGCCATTTGTTTGACCATTCTGATACATAGTCAAGATCTTTTTGTAGGGTAGCAGTATTGTCTGTGGTATTGAACAGCTTTACATCATCAGCGAAGAGAACGCAATTGCTCTTAATATGATCACAGAGGTTGTTTATGTAGAGTATGAAGAGAGTTGGTCCTAGAACACTGCCTTGGGGGACACCACTATTGACAGGTACTGGATTTGATAGGACGCTTCCGATTTTGACCATTTGTTGTCTGTTTGACAGGAATGCTTCTATCCAGTTATTCAGTTGTCCAGAGATACCATAGGATTTTATTTTTAGGAGTAGTTTGTCGTGTACCACTGAATCAAAGGCTTTACAGAAGTCTATGTAGATGGCGTCTATTGCTTTGCCCTGGTCGAGTTGTGTCGTCCATATGTTTTTGCAGTGTAAGAGTTGTAGATTACAGGATAGTTTTTTTCTGAAACCAAGTTGTTTATTGGAGAGTAGGTTATTTGTCTCTAAGTGGAGGATGATGGATTGGTTAATAATTGATTCCATGACTTTACAGGTGACGCAGCATAAGGAGATCGGCCTGTAATTTTCAACTAGGCTTGGGTCTCCCTTTTTGAAGATGGGGATGACTGTGGCTTGTGACCATAGGTTAGGCAAGGAGCTGGTCCTGAAAGATTTTTTCAAAGATTATGCTTAGAGGTTTGGCTATGGCAGTGGATAGCTTTCTTAAGAAGTAGGCACATATTCCATCCGGTCCAATAGATAGAGATGGTTTTAGATTGCGTAGTGATTTTTCAACATTCTCCCGGTTCAGACTGGTTTGGGCGAACCCCTAGCTCCAATGATCAGCTGGCTCCAAACCAGTTCGCTCCGACGATCATGTGGGCCCGCCTGCCTATCCCTGCACTGTACTCACCTATATCTGCTCTGCTGATTCGTGTGGCTGAGCGGATTGCCGTGCCTCAGATGTATTACTTCCCCAAGTAACATCGAAGGTAAGTAATTTTGAAGGCTGTGCATGTGCATGATTAGCAAACTGGTTGTTACACCGGCAGCATTCCACCACTGGGTATAAATAACTCTCACTCTGCACTCCATGTGCTCAGCTACCCAGAACCACAGGTGCTTGGTGGTTCTGCTTCACCATTAAACCATCCTTCCAAGCAGCCTCCATGTTTCCAGTGTCTTTTTCCCCACTTGGAACTGAAACCAGCTGAACATTTATTCCATCAATGAGACAAGATGGAATAATCAAGGAGGTTGAGGATTTGGAGGTTCTGGTAAAGGAAGAGGGAGATTTTAAGCATTACAGATGAAAATTGGCTCAACATTCATTATCTTTCTGGCCTGCAACATATTGTAGTTTACATAATTGTTCAGTTTGTGTTGGATGCTTTCTGAATATGTACTAACTTTTTTTTTACTTTTATGCTAACATGGAAATGCCTGGTCTGGCAAAATACAAAAATGTCTACATAGGCTTAAAACAGCATCACATTTAACTGATTATGTATCTAATTAGCTTTGGACTTTTATAAAATATATGCATCAATATTACAAGGATTTACATCTTAACAATGTAGAAAATGCTTTCATAAATAAATGATGAGTAGTTGTAAAATTAAGGCAACTTCCCCTCCCCCACCAAACAATGCAAATAAGCTTTTAGTGCCATCTCCTGGCTCTAGCAGGAATTGAAATTTTTAAAAATACTTTTTATAAAGTAAATATACATGTATACGCACAGAGAGAGACACACACTCAATAAAAGTATTTAAAACACTTGTATATTTTTAATACTTTTAAAAATAAGTAATAAAAATTACATATTTTTCCAGAAGTAAAAGGTAAACATGAAATTATATGGAGTGAAATTAAGAAAAAAAAGAAAATAATAAATAGAAGAAACAGTACAGGTAGAAAAAAAATGATGAAAAGAAAAGTTATATATAGAATGACTTCAGTTCCTCTTTGCAGAAGTTACTAACAAACTCATTATCTTTCCTCCCTTTTTAAAAGTTATGGTATGATGCTCTTCTTATTCATATTCTATATATTCAACCTTTTAAATCAAAACATCCATAAACCACAAATTAATATTTTCCCATCTTCAGCAAAAAGTACATCAGACTTTCCAGTTTTATTTTTATAAAAGTATTTGCTATCTGATCCTGATTAAACAGGTCTAGTCACCAGTTCTGCAAGTTCAGACATATTCACAATCTATTTCTCTGTTGTGGGTTTTTCAATATTTTCCCATCTTTGTGTATGTACAGTAACAGTCGTGCTAGCATCTAGCAATTTTGGTTAATCTTAGAAATTAGGCAAAATTAGGTTTGGTTACTAAGAGAAACCCCTGGAAATCGGTAAATCATTTCCGCAATGTTACCATGAAAACTGCATGGGTGAATGACTTCAGGAATGAAACTCAGCTTATCTTTATCTTTCTATGTTTGACTAATGAATTTCATTAGTGTATGCCAGGTTAACAATAGAAATGTTTAGGGTACAGAATACAAATTCTAGAAATTTTAGTCCAACACATCTGGAGAATACCAAATTGGAAAAGGCTGTGCTTTAAGGCAAGACCTTAAAAATGTAAATAGTCCAATAAACTGGGGGCTAGAGGAACATACATTAAATAAATGTTTTATATTAAATAATAAAATAAAGAAATACTAGGTGTGGTGATACTCAAAATGTTCCCCTTTTGGTCCATCTAAATAGGGCTCCTGTGCCCCTTTTATCAATTGGGGAAAAGTTATCAGCTTCATTCTCATTAGACAATGTTTGTGTACTTCCATAATGCCATTAATCTCAGGACTCTTTTTTCTGCAGATTTGCACTATAGATAATCCTTGATTTACCATGACAGTTGAAGCCAAAATTTCTGTTTCTAAGTGCGACAGTTGTTAAATGAGTCAAAATTTAATGCCTCGTTTTTACAACCTTTGTTATTACTC
Organism: Notechis scutatus; assembly: GCF_049901735.1. Classification (NCBI taxonomy): domain Eukaryota; kingdom Metazoa; phylum Chordata; class Lepidosauria; order Squamata; family Elapidae; genus Notechis; species Notechis scutatus. Next base: position 54,184,985 of record NC_142013.1, on the reverse strand, counting down.
AGAAATCACCTCCATTATGCTGTTTCCCACTGGGGCTCCAAGCCGATTAGCAAAGCCACATCTTTAGGCCCTTACAAAAAGATAGGAGGGTTGGGGTCAACCTTACACTGGGGAGCAAGACATTCCAGAGGGCAGGAGCAATAGCAGAAAAGGCCCTCCACATAGACCCCACCAGCTGGAATAATCGAGTTGATGGGACCCATAACAGGCATCCTCTGCCAACACAAATGATACAGGCTAATCCCAGTGGAGTGAGACACTGACCCTATGCTATGAAGGGCTTTAAAGGTGATCACCAACACCTTGAATTGCACCTAAAAGCAGACTAGTAACCAATGCCGCTGGTGGAGCAGGGGTGTTACAAGGGCCATTCTCGAAGCCCCTCCCAAAACTACCCATGCTGCCGTACTCTGCACCAGCTTTATAATTATTATACAGCCTTGGAAAAAGTAATAATGGATAATGGATAACTAACCATATAGTGCATAATAAAGAACTTTATTCAGAATATGTGCAACAGAATTCCTTATTTAGATGGAAGTCTGCCTAAGGACATTTTGTTAAGACACCTTTAAAAGTGATGAATGAAAATGATTCAATGCCTTGGCCATCATTTACTGCTGACTTAAAGAACACTTTAAAAAAATAATTGCTAGGATTTGGATGCCTCTACCACATTTATGTGGGCCAGCTCATCTTATAGAATGAACATCATAGCATGATTTTCTCCTTGGCTAGAAGCACACTGAGCATTTCCAGTGATAACTTGCAGTTGTTTGAAAAGAATGAACTTGGCAAAAGTTTGTCTAGATGAAAAATAGCTACTGGTATGTATTTTTATGTGGCTAATAGTCAAGGTTTGTTAATAGTTGGTTTGCTACCATAGTTGGTTTGCTATCTAGATGGGATCATTCATATCTGTATATTGTGATTTGAGGAAATTCCTACCTATTCCCATTTCACTGGTATGTTCTAAGGGCTGGCTAAACTCACTGTTATATGAGGTTTTATGGCAATAGCACACTGGTATCTTTGTATTCTCTCATTCAAAAACTGAATTACCTCATGACAGAATATTTAACTCTGCTGCCTCTCTTTGTATTCATATTTCAGCACAGCACATGAAAGAAATGGAGAATTGGCTTAAACTCCCCTTCAGCGCTTTGAGAGTTATGGCCAAATTTGCTTTTCATTCTGTCAGTCATTTCAATAACCTGTGAAGGCAAGGGAGGCAGAGCGGAAAACCATTTAGGGGAGGTATCTCTCTTGTGAGATCAGATGACTGACATACTTGCTTGACCTAAAAGACTTCTGCTTTGGCTTGCTTCAAAATTGCAAAATGTCTTCCCCATTATCCCAAGTGTCCATGCAAACATTAAACCAAGTAAATAGAGTTCCTGCAATTTATTTTCTGAAGAAAGCATCCAGTGATTTTTTTGCTATTTTGACTAAAATTTTGTACTATTAAATGTCAAAGATATATGTGAATGTGTGTTCATTTTAACCAAATTAACTTTCTCTGACAAGGTAAGGGAAATACCTTATATTTTAATATAATACCTTATATTTGGACCATTCTCCATACAATTCAGGAATTCAGGGTCAACAAGGAAATGAGATGTAAAACAACTGAATAGAGTTGGAGCCCAAATTAGGGATATAAATCAGTTTTGATCCACTCTAATTCCATCTGTCAAATCACCACTTACTAAAATGGCAATACAATAATTCAAATGAAACATTCTCGGTTCTGATGTGATTATTATAAAGACATATTCCCTTATCCAGTAAGAATGGATTTTGACAACTTTGATTGGAATTCCCCTTTTCTTGTCATTCAAAATTTTATTAATATAATATAAAAATACAAAAGAAATTAATAGGAGAATGTGGAAGGAGAAAGGAGAAAAAGAAAGAAAAAGCATTGATTTCTAACTCCTTTTGGTGCAGTAGAATAAAATAATAGTATCAAACCTCAACTTTTTACTTTTATATAATACAAACTAACCATTTCTATAACAACAAACTTCTCTAATTGGTAAAACCCAAAATCAAAGTTTCATTTTTTTTACCTCGCATAAAGTCCAAAAGTGGTTTCCAAGTAGAAACAAAGTTAATTATGTTCTTTTCTTTAATCAGAGCAGTCAATTTGGCCATGTCTGCTAACTCCATCAACTTTTGCAGCCATTCATCTATTGTAGGAATCAAAGTATCCTTCCATTTTTTTGCACATAGTAATCTCACTGCCATCAACCTATATAATATCAAAGTACATTTTCTCCCTCAAATATTTTCCCATTAAATCCCCAATAAAAATCTCTGGTTTTATCTTTATATTTAAAAACTTTAAAAATCTTTTGTATTAAGACATGAATCCTACTCCAATATTTCTTGATTGGTATTCCCCTTCAGGAGAATTCACTTCCACATAGCCACTGTTTTATCTTCAAACCTGCAGATGTCCCATTGGGCTCAAAACCTGCATCCCTCTAAAAGGTCAATAAGAGAATGTCAAAATGGCACCCAGCCAGCTCTTTATTCCTCTTATCCCTTAGTTTGCCCTGCATTAGTTTTTTTCCACAATAAAAACCAAAGATCAACCACTAGTATCCTTCTGCTTATTTTAGAGTATGATGAGATGTTGGCATAGCACTGTAGCTTGTAAAAGCAGAAAAAGGCCCACTAATGGGAAACCAGCCAGCCCCAACTTCAACATGGCCTTTGTAAATCTGTCTTTGCCAATGATTCGCCTGTGCTTCAGCTAAGTTGAAAGCCTTGAATTCAGGAGAGAAGAAAGGTGCAGTGTCATTAAGAAGATGGGGGACATAACATGGATTACATTGGATTTGGTGAATCTTGTGTGTACCATCCCTATTCCAATCTGTAATATTACAGTTAGTATTAAGATTCCTAGGATTTCAGTTTGTGATGATCTTCTCAGCTTTTTCAGAACCAGAAATAAAACACTGGTGTTTTGTACAGCTGCCATAGATGGAATAACATTTTTGTTTAACTGGTTTAACATAGCTCAACTATTATTTTCATAATAGTTCAAATTCCAGAATAGTCAAAATTAGCCTTCAGAAGCCAGTGCTAATGCATAATTGGTGTAAACAGAATGGACATTTATTGGATAGTGCCCTTGATAAATGATAATGTTCTTCCCTAATCCAGAAGCAATTCTTGAAAGCTAAAAAGATTTTTTTGTTATAATGAAACATATTATAGCTATTCCCAGAATTATAATTTTACCTTACAAACATAACCAGTACAATATGGTCTGGTTTCTATAGAATGTTTTTTAAAGAAATATCTTGAGTCTTTAGATTTTAGTGGCTTCTCCATGCTAGTACAGGTAGTTCTTGACTTACGACTGTTTGTTTAGTGACAGTTTAAAGTTATGATGGTCTTGGAAACAGTGATTTTGTCCTTACACTTATGACCATTGCACCATCCCATGGTCATGTGATCTCCATTTGAGTTCACTTAACAATCATATTATTTGCTTAATGACATGATTTTGCTTAACCACATAGAAAAAATGGTCATAAAATTGGGTTTGGTGATGTGATGACATTTTGTGATTGTCCTGATTTATTACGGAAAAATCCAGTTCCAATTGTGCTTTCAAGTTTAGGATACCTTTTTTACACAAATAACATTATTGCCAGGTGCAAAAAAGATCAATACCATATAGTAAATTCTCATTAACAAGCTCAAGGGTATATGCAAGAAGCTAGTCAAGTAATGGTCAGCACTAAATTGGTGCTAGAATTTTGAGGGGGATGGACTTGGAGCATTTGTGGACATGTAATGATTCTAGGCTGAGTGCCCTCTTGACTTTGCCCTCAGGCACTCTCTTGACATTTTTTTTTACTGAGTTCCTGTGATGATCCAGGGCATGGCACAAAGGCAACACAAAAATAAGTAAGAAGAGTCCCTTTCATTATCTCCAACTTTGCCCCCACCCCCAATGTCCAGGTTATCTTCGGCTGAAGAAAAACTCTCTCAGGAACAGCCTTTAAGTGGAGAAAATTCAGTCCGAAAACAAAGTATATACAAACTGTAACTAAAAATCCAAAAAACACCATACTGCAGTAATTAATTTGACAGGGGCAGGAGAAGGAATTGCAGACTTGAAAGCACAGCCAAACACACACAGTTGGAAAGATGCCAAGAACCCAGATAAGCTTCGATGATACCAGATAATTCACGATTTGCTTCCAACAACTTGCTGTGCACAACTTCCCTTTTTAAACACTGTGTTCGCAGCTGCAGCTAATGAATGGAATCAAGGGCCTTTCCTCCCCCGTAAGCCATGCAACTCACGTTGCTCCCCTGCGTGCCATAGGATGAAGAGTGGGTGGGCCTGGGTCTTCCTCTGGATTTCCTCTCCCTTGCTCTACCTTTTCCCTGCTCTGCCCAGCCAGACTGTGCCCTTCCCCAGTTTCTTCCACAGCCAACAGAGCCACACTCCCACTCCCTGTCAGCTGTTTGGCCTCCGTCTCTGAATCAGATTCTGACATGGGCATGACAGTTTCTGTAGGAATATGGGTTTGACAAGTTACTGGTGATGACTCCTATAATTTCAATATTGGTCCTAGTTTGTGGCCAGTAGTGTAAGAGAGGCCCAATATTGTCCGTCTTATGATCTCCATGCACCACAATACAACTAGGATGGTATCCTATTTTACACCATCTGATGGTGGCCTATATGGAATCCAAGCCAGGTTTGGATTACAGACAAAGCATTATGAAATGAGAGAAGTTGAAATTGTCAGTCAACAATTAATTACAATAGAGCAGATATGGAATTCACACAATCCTAGTCTTCCCATGATAATGGGAGGAATTTGTTTTTATTTACATTATTTATTTCTAAATGTATTTATTCATAACTATACAAATAAAGTATGCACATTTAATGCAAAACTGATGAAATTTCTATTTGCTTTTTTGATGACATTATTTCTCTTTTGTGATAACTAACAACTATCCTACATGCCATCAAGTTTCAAAAGTATCCAAATTATTGTGCCTTACTCATAAATGACAAATATTTGTAAATCTAAATGTAAATCTGAAGCAAATCTAAATTTCTTGAAAAAAATTCTCAGTCTTAAAAGCATATTTTCAGTTTGCACCATTAGATTTTTTTAAAGAACAGTCTGCTTTCTTTATAAGCAGATTTTGTTCTTCTGCTCATGCTGTTTGTCACGTTTGGGTTAAGGTGAAAAAGTCAGCTAACAAAACATTAATGCTTTTGAGGTTTGGCTTTGTGACTTGTTTGCCTTTGAGCTGAAGGAACATTGTTCTGATTTTCCTTGCATATTCATTTTTGTCACTAAATAGATTCATTTTGGCTGTGCTTGTGTCCCTTTTCATGTTCCCTTTCTTTGAACATTTTGCGTTATTGAATTTCATTGGCAAATATTCATGGAAATGAATTTCAAAGCTAAAGACATGAGCATGCTTATTATTGTTTCCAATAGTACCCACCCTGCCTTAGATGCTTACAGTATAAACATGAAGGTCATTTTTATATCCAAGTGGACAAGACGTTAATAAATTGTATGAATTTCTTTTGTCACTGGTGATAAATTTCTTAAGAGCAAAACTATATCTCATCACATAAAGAAAAATATATTTCAATCATATAGGTAACACAGTTAAAATTGCTTATGGTTCAGATAATTAGAGAACCACAAAAAAACTCTACTGCATTCACAAACACATACAGTTAACTTTCAGTGGTCTTTTCAATGTTGCATTCATTACCTCTATAACTGAATCCATCCACCTTGGTGTTGATTGTTCTCTCCTTCTCTTTTTTTCCAAGCTTTCTGAGCATTAGAGCTTTCTCCAAGTTAAGTCCTTGAATAACACGTTCACAGTAGAATAATTTAAACCTCACCATTTGTGTGTCAAGTAAAAACTCTGGATTTATTTCTTTGATGATACATTGGGTTGCTTTCTTGGATATCCAAGGCATGTTCAAGAGTGTTCTTCAACACTAAAATTTAGAAATGTTTCCTATTCTGTTTCTTCCAAGTCCATTTTTCTTTTTCAAAATCCATTTTGCCTTTATTATAGCTGCAAATTCAGAACCATTGACACAGTGGTGGGATTCAATTTTTTTTTACTATCGATTCTGTGGGTGTGGTTTGGTGGGCTTGGCAGGGGAAGGATACTGTAAAATCTCCAGTCAGAGGTGGTATTTGCTGGTTCTCCAAACTACTCAAAATTTCCGCTACTGGTTCTCCAGAACTGGTCAGAACCTGCTGAATACCACTTCTGCATTGACAACATGTTACAAAATTCTGGCAAATCCTGTAGCAACAACAACTCATGCATCGAGGTTATTACAAAAGGAAGGAGACCAAGAAGATTTAAAAACAACAACATCCAAATAATGTGCCATTTGCTGGATCTTGTCCTGACCCTAATTGACACCATATTGTTTCAATTTCCCCTCTGGGGACAATTCAAATGTCCCCTGTTGGACAATTAAAATGGAAGAGCTGGTAAGCCTAATGAGAAAAAGCTCCCTCCAATGGCAAAGGGCTTACTCCACAGATCTTGCAGCATTTTCAACTGAAGGCAGTTTCAGACTGTTTTGAACTGTGTTTGAAGTGGAAGCAAATCAATTTATCTGCCAAAAAGAGACATATAACATGGGGTCACAGGTATGGAGTCAGTCATGGAGCAGAACAAACTAATCTTCTCTGCAACATCTGGTGAAGATTTTAGTATACCTTGGAAATCTGCATATTAATTGAGAATGCAGTAATGATTAATAGAGCAACCTAGTTTTTATTTTAAGGGTTCAGTTTCCAAAAAAAAAAAAAAGCAAGTTCAGCATATTACAGCATGTTCCCATTTCACAGACTTCAAACTTTCAAGCTGACTGTCCCACTTCAGCAATTAAAATTAGGACAGCACTATAATCCTGAATTAGATATTTTATCATTCTTAATTCAATGTCATTGAAGTATCAAGAAAATATCTTCGTTGCAGGATTGAAAAAGCTTGAGTCTTCCCTGTCCAGAGCAACCCCTTGACGCAGGCTTTTCCAGCCTTGGCAACTTTAAGACACATGGACTTCAATTTTCAGAATTCCCCAACCAGCATGATTGACAGGAGAAATCTGGGAGTTGAAGTTCATGTGTCTTAAAGTTGCCAAGGTTGGGAAACTATGCCTGTAAGTGAATGATGCTGTTTCCCTAATGACTAGAAAAAGGAATTGTTATATGAAGCATGTTGTTCTGGTTAACATTTTTAAAAATATGATTTTCCAAAACTGAGAAACCTAATGGGATATAATCAACCAAAGCATGTCAATGGGAAAATTTCAACTTTATTAAAAAAAATGATTTGCTTGCAGCCTAAATACTGGTATGTAGTGATATTGATAGTTTAGGGAATCAGATGATACTAAACTTTTCAGACTCTGAACATATTTGAAAATATTAATCCAATTCAGAATCAAAAATATGTATGATACTCAGAGCAGATAGCTTGTCTTTCACATTTCTCATTGCTTCTGCCTCTCCCTCTTCTCCTGCATTTTCATGAGAAATTCTATATAAAAATATCCCCAAAGAACATTTCAATGTGAAAATACCAGAGGAATCATTTACATCAGTGTAACCTCTAGGGCACGCTCTGTGTGTTGCTTTCATAAACACTTTAGGGATGAGAAGGAGAAGGAGAAGGAGAAGGAGAAGGAGAAGGAGAAGGAGAAGGAGAAGGAGAAGGAGAAAGAGAAGGAGAAGGAGAAGGAGAAGGAGAAGAAGAAGAAGAAGAAGAAGAAGAAGAAGAAGAAGAAGAAGAAGAAGAAGAAGAAGAAGAAGAAGAAGAAGAAGAAGAAGAAGAAGAAGAAGAAGAAGAAGAAGAAGAAGAAGAAGAAGAAGAAGAAGAAGAAGAAGAAGAAGAAGAAGAAGAAGAAAGAAAGACACCATACAGTAGTACACACAGTGTGTGGTTCAGGCACTTTAAGCCAAAAGAGAGAAAACCTATAAAAAAGCACAGTGAACAAGACAGTTATGTGTGTGGCCATGTGATTCAAAATGGAAGACATGTGTCACACTATAGATCTGTGTGACTTGGCAAGCATGCACTAGACAGGAGCTGTGGGCCTTCTGGGTTTTCCACCACCCTTCATATTCTTGGCTGTCATCTTAATCCACTTTAAAACCCACCCTTTCCAGTGATTTGATTCCTCCATTTCCCCACCCCCTGCCTCTTTCTCTTCGAGAGCAGCCAGAAAGCAGCATCTGGAGCAACTGCAAGCCGTTCAGATGCAGAACTGTGGCACAAGACACTCAGGAGAAACCTTGGCTCCTCTTGCTTCATATGGGTGGCCAAGAATGTGTCCAATTTGTATCGTCTTTGCTAGCCCACACAAGGCTCCATGATGGATCTCTTCTGGAACTTGGATATTAACATATTCCTCTGTGCTGGCATTTAATTATGATGAGAAAGTGTTATACTCTGTGTGATGTCTGAACAGTGGCCCGAAACCATAACGTATATAAAGAGTTTCTATAGAAGATTAACTGTGTGTAGGCGTGAGTGCGTGCACTGTGGCTTTTTTTAAAAAAACTGTCTTGAGTAAATCTTCTTCTGCTTCTTTGGCAGAACTTCCTATTTTAGCAGCCTGTCTCTATCACTTGTCATATTTATTATGAAAGGGACTTGGGTTTTCTTTCTTTCTAAACAAGCTTCATTAATATTCATAACTGTGAATATTACTATTCCTTGAAGTAAATTAGGAGTTTTCCAATCATTATAGAATTGGTAATGGCTTGCAGCCAAAAAGAAGCCTGTATTTCAGTTTAGATTATATTACCTTTTACTGTATGGTAATAATGAAGATGACCAGACTTGCAAGGGTGACACATTGATTGAAGACATATGCTACACACGGTGTTATCTCTAAATCTCAAAGAGCCAGATATTATCTGCTCAAAGGAACATTCTGAAAACCTTCCCTCCAAAGTAGGGGTCTCCAACCTTGACAACTTTAAGCCTGGCGGACTTCAACTTTGAAGCCTGGCGGACTTCAACTTCAACGTTGAAGTCCACCAGGCTTAAAGTTGCCAAGGTTGGAGACCCTTGCTCCAAAGTACATCAGCAATAGGTTGTGAGGCTTTGCCTAGTAGGAAGGAGTTCCAAACACAGTGGCCGCACTCATCCTTGTAATTCCTGCATGATACCATTCTTCCTAATGGGAGAAATTAAGATGTGGATTAATAGGAATATTGAAGAAATACATCAAGTGACATGAATAGATAAATAAATCCATAAATACTCTTGCCAACTCTAAATGGCTCATGACAATCAAAGAAATTACATTTTTAAAGATAAAAGATGGCAACTGGCCTGGTTGAAGAAGCCTGAATAAAGCGGGGTGGGGGGTATAGTTTGAATCTTGGGGGATCCTCATACTGGAGGACAGGCACTGCAACAGAGAAGGCATGCTTTCAGGGTCCCAATGGAGGACCTTGATTAATCAAAGGAACCCAGAGCATATTAACAAGATCAATTTGCAAAATCAAATCTGCCAGGCAACTATGGTATCTGTGGTCCCTCAAGTAACCAGTCCATCTGCCACATGGGGCTTTAGATAGCAACCAGTACCTTGAATTGTACCCAGAAGCACACTGGCATCTGGTACAAGCTCGTAAAAGCTTAAAATATGGCAGGTCCATACTGCTTGGAACTGGATAGGGATCCCAAAAAGCAGACCGGTTTTACACAGAGGTATTGAGGTCAGGTCCATCTACTGCGTTCGTGGCAACGGCATGGGGCGTAGCGCTTGGTAGGTAGACCATTGGAAACTTCTGTGTGATCTTCAAGGGCTACCGCTTCACGTAAAAGAGCACAGGGTTGCAGCAGCCGTACGGTCTTGAACTGTGAGAAATACCAACAGAAAAAAACTGCAGGTGCCCAGCTGTTTCAACCCCTCCTCCCAATACAATATTGCACTTTGACTCTCCATAAAGAAAAGCAAAAATTTAGAAAGATAAATTCAAATAATACTTTCATTAAATTCCTAGATAACTAAATGAATACAATTAAGACTTTCAATTCAGCTTTGTCCAGAATCAATTCAACTTACTCAATCTATGAAAAGAATTTCTAAAAATGTTTGTCTGTTTAAAACCCACTTTGCTTTTCATCCAAAAGATCATCTGTAGTGCTTACTAGATAGCACCAACTAAATGGTCACATTTCTCATACAGATCCCATATCTGGAATTTTGTCCTTGATGTCTAAATAGTATTCTATTTTCTTACTTCAGGTTGGCTCTAAAGCTATAAATAATATAGCTGTGTACAAACTTTCTGTCAAGAAAAAAAGAAAATTAGTTACATTTCGTATATAACACTTGAATTCTTAAGAATTTTTAGAAGTTCTGAATATGTAGTGGATCCTTTGTTTTTCTTATGACTCAGTTTAAAGGATCAAAAAGGCAGCTTTTATAGCCCTGTCCTAAGCAAGACATGATGTCACAAAAATGGGAACACCTTCCTGGAGTTTTCCTGGCACCAACTGTACCCTCACAGCTGAAAGAGTACATAAATCATGCCACATATTTTGTCACTATACTTGATTGCCTCCCCAACAAATGCTAGCATGGACAACAACTGTATTTGCAGGCAAATTATGGGAGTGCAACTTTTCCAGAAATATCTGTTTGGGGATGTTGCTTACATTATATATTTTTTCTTTGTTTAAATTTTTATCCTCATTTTACCCACTAAGACACAACTATTTGTGATATTATAAATGGCTATATTTGTAGAGTAGTTTAGAAGTACATTTGATAAAAGCATTAAATAGTACTTCATGAACCAATTTTATTTTATGTATACTTTAGCTAGTGTAATAGTGGATGAGACTTTTGAGGTGGCAATCTGTTTCTACTCTTTATACAAATGCCTTTATATAAGCATACTGGCAAAGGAGATTTAAAAACCAAACTGAATAAAACGACAACTAGGAATTATAGTTTGAATTGTTGAAGATTAAATAATGCGAACTGAAGAGCTGGATTTTTAAAATTATTTCTGGAGAAAACAACAATTTGTTTTAATGACAAAGAAGTAAATTCCAAAAGTTGTAGGTGCCACTTTCGCTTTTTCCTATAAATAGACAACCTGTGAACCTCCCCATTCCCCTTGGCTCATAGTTTCATAGATATTTCCTTACCAGATTTCTCAATGTTTTCAACAATGACAGATCTTATAATGTGCTGCCTTCACTGGCATATAAGCCATGTTGAACTGTATAACATAGTCAAGCATCAGTGGTTGCTACCAGGAAATGTTTTATGACATTTTGTATTATGTCATAAAATGTTTTATGGTCATTTTTATGTCATAAAATGTTTTAATAGAGTTTGCCAAATTTCAATTCCACAGAAATTATGACTTTCAAATTTTGGGCGTATTCTGTAAGGAACATTTGAGGAACATTGGTTCAAAAATCGTTGCCCTACATTGTTGCTAAGTAAAGGAATGGAAGCTTTGTTAGTATATGGATAGGAAAGCATTCAATAATTATGAATCCATACAGATTTCAATTTGCGTTTGATTAGCCTCAGAACTAATTTTTCTGAATCCAAGAGTAGAGAGGGAATGGAAGATGTCTACTTTAGTGGTAATGGAACTTTCCTGGTGTATTTCACTTCTCCCACAGCAACCAACTTGTCCAGAAGTCCTGCTGGGTAGTTGGGCCATACGAAGGGAGGGAAGTCATTTGCTTTCTGGATAACAGTTCCCAGAAGTTCCAAGTGGATGTTACCCAATATGGGGAAAGATGTAGAAGTCTCGGCAAAGACTCTAGCACATCCCTCTTGTAGAATGTGTGGATCAGATAGTAAAAACTACAGGGCTTTCCATCCCAGCCATGTAGCCTTGCTGATTTCCCTTCCCCCATGGTGAGTTATCAAAATGAAAGACATACAGTTGCTGCAGATATTTCCTAGCATGACTCCATGGACTTTCCAAAGGAAGAGAAAGAGGTGCATTTACATGGGATCCAGACTGTATAGAAGGAGGGGAGAGCATTCATTCCCCTTTGAGCTTCACAATTTCCTGTCCTCAGATATTGTGTGTTTTCTTCCCATTTACTTTTTGCATTTATATACCTGTCATTTTGCCAAGGCATGCAAGGCAGATTATTTTGTTAAAAATAACAAAACAAAACAAAAAATATGGAGTAAAAACAGCTGTTTTTTTCAAGCCACTGGCAGCTCCTTTAAACACTGATGTGCTCATGAGCTTGGGCTTCTCTTCAGCCTGCCTTTATTTTTGTATTTAAAGAAAGAGAGGATAGAAGTTACCCAGGTATTTTTGGAACCAAGAAATCAGAGGCAGTTTGCTTTTTTCTCTCTGGGCTATCCAGGAAGAAGTGATGACATTTGGAAACCCCTGCTTCAAGGCTGTGTAAGATATAGCTATTAGTTAAAGTGAGGGTTTATTTTTTTCTGAGGTAATTATTATTAACATTATTAGCTGCATATATGACCCTATTTGGTTGAGAGTTAAAGGAAGATTTTTATTGTGTACCCATCATTTTTCTTTTTCCAGCTTTTTGGATTAGGCAATTTTTTCAGTATTATCTGAGAATGACTAATAATTCAAGTCTGTATGTATTTATTCAGTCCCAATTGATAATTTAAGTATATACATAAAGTTTAAATCAGGGTTCCCAAAGTGGTCAATACTGACTATCAAGGATCAATAGGACTATCCAAGATACCTTGTTGTTATTCATAGTACTGTTAGTTAAAGTAGTATTTATTAAATTAGTTTCATAAATTAGTTTCAAACTGAAACTTCATGAAGAAGTTGATGAGCTGAAGAGTTTGGGGCCTCTGTTTAAATAATGGGTACGGGAATCCAATGTTGGAACTCTCTGGCATGTCTAAGAGATATCTAAGTTCCTTCTAGTATTACATAATAGCTAGACATAACATTTGATTACTAATTGTCTAATTATTCTCAGTTAGATGACATGGGTTAGAGCTGGGAACCTTCCCAATGAACAATAAAGAGATGAAGAGCTAAGCCTGGTGGCAGAGTGGGAACAATGCCAATTTTGGCCCTTGGGGTATAGTCCCAATGTCTCAAAATGGCTTTGACTATATAATGATTACAAACTCTCAAATCATCCTGCAAATATTTGCAAGGTTATTTTGGTGTAAGCCTCATGAAAATTGAATTAGTTTTGGATAAGTTCACATAGGTATGAAAAATTAAGATTGATTTATATTCCAAAAGTACCGTATTTGCCGGCGTATAAGATGACTGGGCGTATAAGACGAGCCCCCAACATTTCCACTCAAAATATAGTTTTTGTTATATACTCGCAGTATAAGACGACCCCCCCACTTGGAGGCATGCTTTTCAAGGCAAAAAAGTCGTCTCATACGCCGGCAAATACGGTAAGTTGTAACACTTGGGGTATTCTGGATATAATTCTTGATTGACACCCCCAACCCCTTTCCCCCAAACTTACAAAGCCACCAAAATGCTTTAGAGAGGCAGCTTCGTCTTTCTCAGGCTGGCACTCAATTCCTCTCCCTTTCTTTGTGCACAGCCCGCGTGCGTGCCATCGGGACTCCAAGGGTGGGGATGGACAGCTGCCAACTCTCTCTCTCTCTGTGTGTGTGTGTGTGTGTGTGTGTGTGGTGTGGAGGGTAATTCCGGCTATCTCTGGCCTCCGCTCGGTTTTAAAGTCGCTTGGCCGGTTCCCAAGTCGCAGCGCGCGCTGGCCGGGAGACGCGGCGCCAGGTGGAAGCTCAGTGCAGGGGAGGCAGATCTTTCTCTCTTAAGCGGGGAGGGAGGAGGGGACAAGAGGAGGGATGGGACGGGACAGGGGCGGGAGGAGGGCGCTCGCCTTCTTCCACCGCCCACCGGACCCTTTTCTTCCCAAGGGGACCCTGGAAAGCAGCTCGGGAGCCGGGTGGCCCTGCCCAGCGGGGTCCCATCAGGAACTTCCTGAGGACACCCCCCCGCCCCAAGCACAGCCCTCCCGGTCTTTCAAAGAGGGAGGGAGAAGCGGGAGGAGCAAATTGCCGCCCCGCCCGCTGCCCAGAAGGAGGGGCGCCACAGTCCACCCCACCACCTTCTCCCCCCACTCCCCGGGCCATTACGCGGCTCGGGGCTGGCTGGGCGAGCGGCCCCGCCAGAGACCCTCCGCTCCACCCCACCCCACCTCCAGATTGGCCTCCGCAGCGCCCGAGCCGGGCGGAGGGTGGGTGGGTGGGTGGGAGGAGGAGGAGGAAGAGAGACTTCGGCTGGGCTTGAAGGGGCTTCGCAAGTTGCGGAGCTCCGCCCCCGTCGCTCTTGCACCGAGTGACAATGTATTTACCGGCGTATAAGACGACCCCCCCACTTGGAGGCATGTTTTTTAGGGCAAAAAAGTCGTCTTATACGCCGGCAAATACGGTAAGTGTTTTCCTCAGGTACTAGGGCTGACATGTTGAAGGAATTAGCACAGTAGGAGCTTTATTGAGCCCCCAATGCTGTTCCTAAGAGGTCTGTAAGGGGTGTGCATAAGTGTCCTCTATCCTATTGTCCCCATTTATTTGTACCTATTTCCTGTATTCTTACTCATGTTTATACTTATACCTATTATCTTGTAAGCGATTGACAAATCAAATAAATAAATAAATAAATAAAATAAAATAGATAGGTTTTTGTTTGCTTGTCCAGGGTTTCATCTGGTAGATTAGCTAAAATATATAAATAAATAATTTAACAAACAAACAAACAAATAAATACATTTTAAAAAATGCTTTCCAAGAGATGATATATTTTTGAAGTTTTATAGTGTGTAGATTATGGGTCTTGACATATATGAATAAAATATTTGAATAAAAAAACATTATTTGCACAAAGAATCCTGTAATTTTTTTAAAAAATGAAATTTGATGTAAACCTATGAACTTGGATTTATATTGCCCTATTTTTACCGTCTGGAAGCTATTGAACAATAATGAATTGACCTCATTCTTTTTTGACAAGCATAATCTTCCCAATCTGAGAGTCTGAAAGGACTACTGTTCCTTTAACAACTGAAAGGAAAATATTGTCAGGTACAGCTGTTGGGACCGAAGAAACTGCATCCCAAAATATTTTCTCTATACCAGTCTTAGAGGTATAAAAGTTCACTGAGAGTCCAAACTGTTAGAATAAAGGAACTACTTCAAGAAACTAGGAGAATATTTTTTTATTAGGTATTCAGAAAAACTAATCATTCTGAGGATGTTCTTTAGTCTTAAAATGGTCTTTTGTTTTCTTTTAAAAAATGGTTCTAGAAAGTTATTGTTGTTTTTGGGTGGGTCCTTCATTCCTTCCTTCCTTCCTTCCTTCCTTCCTTCCTTCCTTCCTTCCTCCCTCACTCACTCATTCACTCCGTCCTTCTTTGTATTTTTTATTTTCCCTTCATGTTATTTATACATGTCTTATAGGTATAAGCCCAAAAGACAAAAGATAAAATTAATGTAGGTAAAAATAACTTAGCTAAGGTCCTTTCAGGAAGTGCTATATTTCCTGTAATGGCTTCACCATCTATGCCATTATTTTGAGAATATGGGTTAAATATGTGATGATTGAAAAGGATTCAAAGTATACAATAAGGAATTTGTTCATAAATATACCATGTTTTCCCCAAAATAAGACCTGACCAGAAAATAAACCCTAGCAAGATATTTCAAGATGCTTGTAATATAAGTCCTCCCCCCAAATAAGCCCCAGTTAAGATTGTCTAGGTCAGAAAGGTGCATTTTAGTACCGTATTTCCCTGAAAATAAGACCTAACTGGGAAATAAGCCCTATTGCATCTTTTGGAGCAAAAATTGATATAAGACCCAGTCTTATTTTCGGGGAAACCTAAGTATCAACATTCTGACAGGCTTTTGATATTCTATTACTGTACACTACAGTAATAATAAAACATTCCTTAATTTTTGTGTTTCGATCTGTTTCTAACAGACTGAAAGTGTCTGACATTAGTTTTGAAAGCCTTAAAGATTTTCTCTGTTCCTCTTATGCCAAATAAAATCAAAGCAATATTAGAGATTCTTTGTTACACTTTCCACTTGTTCAGGACCAAGTTATTGTTCTTCTTCCCTTAAAGGCTCATTCATTCTCATTTCCTCATTCCTTTATTCCTTAGGAATCTCTAGGAGTATTTTATATTTCTAGAAATGAGAAATGAGTATGTTCATATATATATTTGTATTTGGAAGGAATGGCTGGGAGATAAAAGGCAGGGCCAAAAGGTTTAGACAGGTGTGCCAAATATTATATGGAGATGTCTAATTACTATGTCTAAGTAGATTAATATGATTGGTGCATCTTTGCCACTTGCACTGAATGAACTTACTAAGCACTTTGTTTAGCCATTTGTAGCCATGCTGTTGACTACAAAATAAAACTACAAACTACCAAAATATATATTTAAAAAGCAAGAATTCAATGTATAAACAAGTTTCTGTTTGGGAGAGCTGCATAAATCAGTTCTGTGCTAGCTGTTTACAGATACTTTCCTTGAATAGTGAGCTCAGCATCTAAAGAAGAGGCAAAATAGAGACAACACTGACCTGTCCTTATCTTTGAAAACCTTCATGAAGAATTTACAGGAGGGCCATATAATATAAACTTCATTTTTCATAGATACACTTCGGCCATTTTTTAATCTTTACTTTTAGTGCAAGTGATAGGCATGTGAAGAAGTATACCCTAACTTACTCCAGCGTCCTACTCAAATGGAAAGGCTCAACATTTTCTGTTTATGAAAATTATTTGAAAAAGTGCTTTCTTTTCCTGAAATATCTTATTTATTACTTTTTAAAGAAAAAAAAATCCCTTGTTAATTCAAATGTTTTAATTATATTTTATGTCGCTATAAAATAACCTTGATCCTTGAAAACACAAATAACAGATATGGATCAACAAGTTAAAATATAAATTCTCACATGTTCAAAAGAGTGACATGTTTGTGCTTCTTTAAAAAGAATATTCTAACTTTATGGAATTTAATTAGCCTAAGTCATTAAAGAGATGTGAGGCTGCTGTAT
This sequence comes from Notechis scutatus, assembly GCF_049901735.1. Lineage (NCBI taxonomy): Eukaryota > Metazoa > Chordata > Lepidosauria > Squamata > Elapidae > Notechis > Notechis scutatus. The sequence goes on along the minus strand of NC_142013.1, from coordinate 54,167,887 downwards.
AATATAGACATAAGCCAAGCTTTTGGTACGCTACCATTTTTCTTCAACATCAGTTTAATTTTCTGATTTTGTAACTGAAATCTACTGCAGTTAAAATACTAATTCATCTAAATGAGATTGGGCATTCAGATCCCTAAAATATTTTTATTAATATATTATATTACGTTTGTACCCCATCTTGCCATTTCAAACCCACATGATGGGATTTTTTATTATTTTATTTTTACAAAAGTATAGCTTTATGCAAGTGATCTATATAGTATAGGTTCCCAATATCTTCTTTGTTTAGAAAGGAATAGTTCCCAATAAGTTTTGCCTTTAAAATACTGATCCTGAAATTCTTTCATCTTCTAAAGAGGGATGTCATGTTGCAGAAATATAGATACCCGAGGAAAAGGAAAGGAGGAGGAGGGGGAGCTCTCACTGCTAAGCCAATATTACGTATTAATACCAAAAAAGACACTTAACATGTAATACAAAATACTATGTTTTACTTGATAGCAAAATAATGCTTAGGTTTATCAAGCATGTTAGAATCCCATCTGGAGATGCCAGATATTTAGTCTTGGGATAAGAAGGGACAAAGAACAAGAAACATTATTATTGATACATGCCAAATAAGTAGCAGTTAGTATGACCACAAAATAGCCAGTTGGTTAGAAACCAGGAGACTATAAGTTGTTGTCCAATCTTAGACAAGAAAGTCAAGTGGGCGCTTTTGGGCCAGTCATGCTCTCTCAACTCAACTCGCTTCACAGGGTGTTGTTGTGTGCAAAATAGGAGGCGCGAGGAATATTAGATACGTTTTGATACTTTGAGTTATTAATAAAAATAATAAAGGTGAAATATAAATAATTTAAATTGAATTGAAATTGTTATTGAAGACTTTGGAAAATATATGGATGAATTTAATTATAGTGGCACTGGGCACATTGCTGGAATACCTGAAGGAACAGATTATTGAGGCTAGGGGCAGATTATTCCAGACAAGTTACACTTGTGTGGTTGACACTGAGTTGAAGGAACATAATGAATAATCAATTGAATTTTAATGTCAACAAATGCATTAACACAAATCAAGGAACCAAATAAGCAAGATAATTTTGTTCAGGGGGTAGCCTGAATGAAAGTATTGAATACATTTAGTGATGCTTCCCTATTCCAAGAATAGCTACACAAGACATACTGTACATTTTGAATAAAGGAGCAACATTCTGATTGCAATCACTAAATTTAGGCTCTGATCTTTTTACTTAGCACACAATAAACTCAAATTAGGAAATACATTTTGATATTTTTAATTTATTGCTTTGATGTATATCATCCATATTTTTACCTGCCCTGTCTGAGTTCTGTTATTCATGTAAACTAGGAAAAACATTTAAGATTTTTCTTTGGTTCATTCTGTTTTCCTTTCTAATACCCACTTTCAGTATAATCCTCTGCTATATTTAGATTTTTTTAAAATATGAACATAATACAGATCACAATGCATTGCACATTGAAGGAAAGAGTAGAAAAGAAAGTACAGGATTTTTGAAATGCCGATTTTCAAATGTTACAGTTATGTGCAAGCAGCCTGTGTAGCTGTAGTACACAATTGCCATCTGAACATCTATTTTTCCAAGCATTAAAAGGGTGATGTGTACATTTTTCATGTGTAATTAGGCAGAGTAATGTGATCCCTTTCTGCAGTCAAGCTGCCATGTGCTGTAGCCTCACTGAATAGCTTCCAGATTTCAACTCAATCTCTTCTGTCTAGACTCTACGTTGCTGCTCCCCTCACCCCCGCCTTCTGGGCTTAAAGCAGGCTCCAATACAGAATGCCAAAACCAGAAGTTTTTGTCCCTTTCTCATAAAGAATTGGGACTGATCTCCTGGAGGCCAGACAAGAGCTGGATCCCAGACTTTTTAAGACACGTGTCATCTGAAACTGACTTTAAAGACTCTGCGAGCTTCTCAGCAGGTCATGCACGCACAAACAATGCTTTAAAAATATGGCTTTCATTAAAAAGTGAGTATTTTTAGAGAGGTGTGGCTCAGTGGAGATGAAAAGGGAGGGTGGGGAGAGTATGAAAGCAATTCCAGCAAGACAGAAAGACAAACTGCAGCATTATTTACATTATTTATTGAAATGCAGAATGCTCCTTAAAATCTGGTTTGGGGACTGAAACAAAATGAAATAATAAATGCTGTTCCAAATCCAGGTGCATCTTGTCCAGAGAATATTTATAATCAAGACTAAAGTACAGTTGATTTAAACCAGAGCAAAGTCTCCATGGGGAAATCTGCAACTTTATTATACTTTCTGGGGAGATATTACAGACTTAAACACTAAGCTTTATTGTAAGGGATTTGCAGAAGGACTTTAAAATTGTTCCTCAGAACTTTAGAGAGAAGATGAAGTGAGAACAATTTAAAATGTTGACTTTTAGACTTTCTGCATTTAAATTTTTCCAATATTGTCTCTGTTCTCTGTTAAAAATATCCAAGCACACTACTTAAGATGCAATTTCATTTATTTAAAATCTGATAGTCCACTTCTCCCCTTAGTCTTAAAATAAATCGAAAATTAAAAATAAACTACAAGGAGCCTCAGTAAATGTAGCTCATTCTCTAATGTTTTTTTTTACATATTTAGCTCACAAGTTTTTTACAACTTGAACTCCAAGCTGCCAATGCCTTCCAAAGAAATACACATGAGCTATTACAATTTATTATTATGGTTTTGTTTGGAAATCAGAATAATTCAACTTTTTAACATTTTCTTGTTATCTCTTTCAGGATGGGACATCTAGCAGTGGTAAACATTTAATGCAATTTCAAGGCACATGATAGTTTAAGCTGAAAATTAATCAATAGCTATATTTAATCCATTTTTTAAAAAAAATACAAAACAAAACAATTCTATAACACAATTCATATTTTATGCATGGTTGCATTGGATCATTTCCCAAGGCCCTAAATCTTCTGGATTTCATTTTGCACAGTGGCAATTTAGTGTCTTAAGGCTTCCCAAGAAAGGCACGGGGGTGGGGGAAACGTTCCTTCTCCCTTGGATATTTCTTTTTTTTTTTTTCCTGTTCCACCCTCCCAATAATGGGAGGAGGAATCAAAATAAACAGTATTTTTATGAATAACTGCATTTTTTCTCTCAGAACCTTTCCACTGAAGCACTACCCTGAATACTCATAGTCATATTCTTGGTAAGCTTTGTTTGGATTTCAATTCAGGGATCCAACATCTGGAAGTTGCCACAGACAGCAAGCAAAGCCTGTCTTGTGCCAGGATTTCAAATTGCTTTGCCATTTTGGTACCTTCTCTAGCTTCTCTAGCAGTATGCTTTATGCTTGCAGTTCTAGGTGTAGCTATTAAGGTTTTTGTAGGCTCTTAGTACTTTGATAGGCTTTGAAATACAAGCATACTTCCACCACTTTTCATTCTTTTTGGCTGTTGGGTGTTTGTATCAAATGTTTCCTTTGTGTTTAATACCTTTGCCTGAAAGTTTTCAATCAGCACACCCATGTGTTCTCTAAAATAACAGTTCTCATCCTTTTTTCATGATTTACCAAATCATTCTGTCAAAAACACCTGCATCCCACATCATATGATAGAAACTAAGAATCTATTTTTCCTGGAAGGATATGTGTAGCCTTCTCAGGCATTTTGTTATCCTTGATAGTAAGTTTTAAACCTTAAGAGTGCAATGACTTCTTGTATGCACCATCTAGGTTATTTCCAATGCATATTTGAAGTTCTTACTCTAGAATCTTGAAGATAAGGACTTTCTATCTTGAGTGGACTCCAAGAAGCAGTAAATAATAATAGATGCCTCCTCCCCAAATATCCCTTATGCTTTTCCATTTAGCTATCTTTAAAATCTTTCTCTCTCTCTCCTCTCCCTCTGTCCCCCCCTCTCTCTTGTCTTATTACTTGAAAAATATTTCAAAGATTTTTATTTAAAAAGAAGCTTTATTCAATCTTCTGTTTCAGTATAACCGCAAAAGCCAATACAGGTAGGAAGGAAGCTTCTGCAGCCAGCCCAACGTCTTAGCTTCTTTCTGGCTAAGACTGGTGATGAATGAAACCATGTTCCAAAAGGAGCAGGAACATGTAACTTTGCTTGTAGAGTTTAGTTGGCCTTGTATTGCCTTCTTTCTCCATCCCACTCTTTTTTGCCACATGACTAGGAAGGAGAGAAACTACTCTGGAAAGCAAATGGAAACTTTTGTCTAACCCCAAAAGAATTTATTTTCTAAAAAAGAAATTGGCTCGTTTTCTAAATAAGCTTGAAAGTGTCAAGTAAGCAAGCACTAGCTATTACATAGCTTTTAATGAGTCAAAAGGCCTGACAATGAAAGCCAATACTTTAGCATTCAACAAGATTTGCCCAGCACAGGCCATGTGTTCCAACGAATTGGCAGGAGAGTGCTCAGCTAGTTTATGAGGAATAAATGGCTGTTAAGAAAGATGCTTATTGGAGATATTATGAAAAAAAGCTACCAGTTTCTTAATCAGAAAAAAATTAGGAAAAGGTACATTTAGTTGTATTGTATTAATAAGTTCAAAACATGAAATTTTGCCTCTGAAAGAACTCAATGTGTATAAAAATCTTTGTTTTTAACCACGTTCCTGGTAGTTTAGACGTCTCCCTGAATTAAGCCTTGTCTTCTAGGCATCAGTACAAGAGCTATGACCTTTACCTGTTGTGGCATTACATTTAATCATTGGATTAGATCAGATCTTCACTACAACTTGCTGAAAAAGGGGGAAGGGGAGTTTTGGTACATGATAGGGATCATTTGTTGTCTAAAATGAATGTATCTTTATTTACAACAGATAATTCCCACACAAAGACATTAAACCACTTCCTAGGACACACTCCAACAGTTGCCTACCCACTTCTTTATTCTCTCCCCACCACACTTTTTTTTTTATTCTTTTGTCAGTTTGAGTATATTTTAATTATTTATGGTGGCTGCCAGGACTCATTGTTTAAGTGGGGTCTTTTCTCTACCCTTCAGTGTGACTGTGGTACTCCTCAACAAAATATCCATCACATTGTGTCCGAATGTCCACCAAGAGTTTAAACTGGCCCAATGTCTGATTTTTTTCAACATAGACTACCCTGTCCTTGAATGGCTGGGTTGACTGACATTAACATTTGAACTACTATAAGTCCATATATTTGTCATACGCTAAACAAAATAAATATATTATGGTAACTAATGTAGATAGATAGAGTTTAAATATTCAAAGACAAGAGTTACAGTAACTGATTGATTATAATGTTGGCATGCTGACATTATTTTCAGTACATGGATAATATACGGTTTAATTGTGATCTTATCCTGCTCATTTAATAAAAAGAGAGAAAGAGTGAGAAAAGAAAATTCTATCATTAAAATTGTGATATTTTTAATTTCTCTACTCTTAGGGTAACCCTATTCTTCTTTTAACATTTTTTTTTCATTCTTTACTTGAAATTAGGCTTCTCAGGTATGCTGGCATTACCATCTGTTTTTGATTCTTTCTTGCTTCTTTTCTCTTGAACGGGTAGTTTAATTAACATTCATTCTGAGGTTAATTTTTTTGCTCTTTTCCTCATATTTCCAAAATAGATTTTATCTGAAAATTTTAATAATTTTACCTACCACATTTTTCTTCTAGAGTAATCTACATTGTTAAAGAAAATAGAATGGGAACCACTTCCTGTAATACAATTTTCTTTTCCCCCTTCTGTAGGCATTTTAAAGATGGTTTTCTTCCTATTTTTTATGCTGTCCTGTTTTGCATTTTTGGTTACATTTCTTCAATATTATTTCACCCTCTTCTCTGTATCATATTTAAGATATCTTAAATAAATTTTAATAAAAAGGGGGAATGAAACATTGATAATAGATATGTATCATTGTTGGGGAATCTATGTATGTATGTATGTATGTATGTATGTATGTATGTATGTATGTATGTATGTATGTATTTTTGTTAAGTTTCAAAAATAAAAAGTTAAAATGTAAAATTACAATAAAAAGGGAAAAGTGGGGAAGGGGGAAAACAGGGAAAGTTTAAAAAGTGACACCACCCCCACCAAAAATAACAAAAAGAAAAAATGTTACTTGCCACTCTCTTCAATATGGATACAATTATAGGATAAAATACATTCTTTAGTTTTTAAACCAAACAGATAGAAAGCTAAAAATATGAAAGTGTTTTATACCAAATAATCAAATAACAACAACCAAGCCTTTCCATTCTATACCGGAATGGCTGATTCAACTTGTGATGTAAACTGAATTCATGGAGGCCAACGGGGACACAAGAAACCCTTATTTTTGCTGTTAGGTTAGGATTGTACAATGTGGGAGAAGAATGATTAATTGTGGAAATGCAACATACGATTCGATGATCATAGCATTTTGAATGTTTATATCTTATTCATATATTTAAATTCTACATGGTGATTGAAAAATTTTATCTGTCCATAACAGAAAAAAAATGATTCCAATCAATACATGGGAGTATAATTTAGTAAAAAAGAAGCATGCCCCAGCAAAAGAATTGAACTATATTAAAGGCAGAAGATGGAGGGTGGGGAACCTAGTCTGGTTTTCATATATGACAGAACTCTTGTAAAATGATGAAGGAAAGGCCTTGATCAAGGCTCCCATAAGCATAGCCTGGAAGCAGCATGCAGACCATCAGTCTTTCCTTTTAGATCCCAGAAACAGCTCTCTGAAGCAATGTGGCTTAAAACACTCTTCTTCCTACAATGTGGGATTTAGGGGATGGGATTTTGAGTTTCTTCAGGTGTTTTAAGCCTTACTGGTAAATAAGGTGACTATTTCTCCCCTTAGAACTCCTATAAATGGCTTCCAGTGTGACACTGCTTCATCATCTTTTGACATGCTGCAAAATCCTGTTGTAGCATCAAGCCAATCCTAAGGAGATGCAAGTGGTACAGTGCTGGAAAGACCACCTCACTCTGATATGACTCCCTATATTTTCCCAGATAAAAGCTTTCTATAGGAAATCTATTGGTTAGATATGAACAAGATTGATGACAATTTTTTAAATATTTCTAGTAGCTTTCTGATACATTGTGTTGGTAAAAGTATGAGGAGTGGTATATTTTCCAATAATTAGTACGATTATCCTCCACATCCGTGGTTTCCAAATGTTTTTCCTGCCACCCTCTTGCTTACCGGACCACATCCATAGTGCTGTCTGGTTTGGCTGCTTTGTGGAGTGCGTCCAGTCCAGACCAAGTCACCAAAATAAATTTCCAACTTTAATTCCAACTTTGGATCACAAAATAAAATAACACTCTACTTTCATGAATGTATTTTCACTGTATTCTCTGCATCATTTATGTGTCATTTAAATGTTTATTGCTTATATTTTTGTGCATAGATTTTTGTTATATACAATAGGTACTGTAAAAAAAAACTTTTTTTATTCCCTTGGTTCTGATGCTCATATGCTGCCCTTCTTGGATCTTCTACCACCTACAGGATGACACTGTACTAGCCATTTGGCAACCTCTGCTCTACAGTGTAGTTGCTTATTCAGATATATGCAGGTATAGCCTTCCATACCTTACACTTGTATCCTTAACTGGCTTCCAAAACTCAAGACAATACAGTAGTTTTTAGAAAAAGCCAGAGTGCTTTTTTAGGACATACTGTATTAAGTCAAAAATGAATGGAGCTCTTGACAGTTTGTCAATCTCAAATTTGTAGAGGGGCTAGTGAGTACAATTGTGATCATTTATGGCCTTTGATTCCTTAAAATTACTATCTAAAGTGTTATTTTTAAAAGAAAACAGCTAATTTTACGCTGGATAAAATAAAATTCCAAGTTAAAGCATGATGAGGTAATAACTGTTTGAATTTATTTGGTCTATTATCTTTTTAAAAATTCCTTTTCTCTGTGTTTTAATATATGTAATAGTAACACAATTACAATATTGTTATGTTTATATACAACATAACAAATAACATTTTGTAAAATACATGTTTAAAACGCCTTGTCTAATCGAATAGAATTATCTCAGAATATTCAGAATATTAGAGTTTGTCATTAATATTTTGCCAGAAACCTAAAGAAAAAGGTAAGAATTATATTAGGTAAAGGCAACATTGTTAGGTCTAAGCAGAGGACATCTATGCAATGCACATTACCATACTCATGCATACATAAAAAAAAACCCTCTTTCCCCAAAACGCAGGAACATGGATATTTACACAAATCTTTACTCTATTTCTTTACATGTATATTCATATGCATACCTACCAACCATTCCTCCACACATATGTATATCCAGTTCTTCCCAGTGTCCTACACACTACCATGTTTCTTTTCCCCCTTAGCCCTCTATCTCCCTCAAAACTCTGGGAAAAAGAAAAGAGCTGTCTCTTTCCCCTCAGGAAACCAATTAAAAACAGAAAATAGATTATGTGGAACTGTAATGCTGACCCCAAGGTTGTGTATACCATCAAGGCACGCTAGTTCTCTGTTTGCAGGGAAGGTGATTTGTACTACATACATGGCCAGCTCTTCCAACACATCAGAATTATGTGTAGATCTTGTCCTAGATATATTAGGCAAGGGGGGAGATCGACATAGTTCTTTGCCATTGGCAGATTAAATGTACCTAAATTTAGAACACTAGAACAGGGACTTAAGACTTACAGGTAGATAAACTATTATACTGATCATCTTGGAGATAATGGCTTCTGGAAATGTTTCCAAAGTTTAGAAAAAATAAAGATCAGAATATTCAATCATATAAACATTCCTTCTTGTGAATTGGATTCTCTGGAAATTCTCTTATTTTATTCATTTCTTATTCTATCATGTAATGTTCATTTGTAAATGAATAAATAATTGTAATAAAGGAAATTAATTTTTTGTGTAGCCTATTGATATTCTTGGGTTTAGAAATGTTTTATTAAGTCATCCATCAAAGGATGATATCTGCAGCTTGCGGCTGGACAGACACCTGAAATTTGAATAACAATATCTAGTCACTATTGGAGTGTATGCAACTTTTAAAAAGTCTAATTCTCAGCTAACATTGTTTGTGAATATCATGTTTTTCTATATTAATCTAATCAATGGATAACAAAGGTTAAAATAAGTAGATAAGCTTTTTGGTTCTGCCTTATTACTGTTAAATTGAAAAACCTTGATGCTGGATTTATGAGTAGTGTAGACTAAAGTCTACAAAGGTAATCATTTTTCATTATGTATCTAAAATGGAATCATTCACTTCCTCATTAGCATATACTTACTATGCCAGCACCATTTATTTTGATATTGAACTAGTTTGGAAGCCATAAAACCAAGATAAGGCATTTATGCTCTGAAAACTTTCAGAATAAGAAGCAGAAGTTATCTTGCAGGGCCTTTCATAACTGAATCAATAATTCTTGACAGTGGATTGCTTCAACTTTCAGTTCTTACATCCACAATGAATAACCACACCACCTTTAAAATATCAAAAAAAATTAAAATTTGCAAGGCCTTCTTTAAAAAAACTATAAATGAAGCAATTAAATCTCCAGATTGGAGGATTTAAATCTTTAAAGACTGTTTTATAGAATTTCAAAAGAAAGAGGGGATTATACATAGCAAGTGTGGCAGCCCATATAGGATATTTCATTGACAGTCTGATGTTATCCAGCAACAAATACTTAAATTAATATAAAACATCTTCTTAAGAGACTTTTTTTCTCCCTTCCCTTTATTTTTTTTATATGAATGCTTGATAATTATAGCCTTTTTAGGGCTAAAATCTTGATATAGAAACATCCTCCAGAGCATTTGGGGCAGAAAATACCTAGCATTCAGAATGTTATCATTTGAAGACTCTTTAAATATGATATTTAAACAAAATTGAGTTAAAAGTGCTTTCAATAAGATATTGGAATATTATATTAACAAATAATATTTTTGTTTAGGGTTTATTTTTTCCATCTTTAAACTATTAATGGGAGATAGGCAAGTCATTCTACTGTCTTCTTTTACTAGGTGAAAGGGGCATTTCTATAGATATGGATGAACCATGAGTAAAAAGAATGGAAATAGAAACCTGACTATTTGTTGATAGCTTTTAAAGTCCTAAAAGTTATAGAGATAGCATTATTGCACATTTTTGTGGATACATTAGGACCTCTTCCTTCATGTTAATAGTCAGTTCCTCTTGTTTTTAACACTATAATAGAATAGTTCAACTGAACATGAGTATCCCATAATTGTGATAAAAATAAAAAAGAAACCCTCAAGTTGATTTTGACTTTTCTGTTTTACTTTAAATTGCACAATTTATCTATATGTCTGCCTTTTGGTCTGTCACCATCTCTCATCTATCTATGATTGGAATTGATCAGAGTTCCAATTTTCTGCAGTATTTTAAAAGCTACACAGGTATATGAAAATGCATTGTATATATTTTTTCTTATCTCTTTATCACATTATTTTATCACTCAAAATGACAATTAAATTGGCCTACTTTTCACCCAATACCAAAAATATATGTTGGACATTAATTCTGTTAGATGAATGAGATCCCCTAATGCCTTAAAATCTCATGGTTAAGGAAATATTTATCAAGGCACAAAAATTTCACAACTAAAAAAGCATTGGATATAAAACGTGTGAAATGAAAAAGCAGTTTTGAGTTAGAGTGATTAGGTATCTGAAGAGACTGTAGAAATGTGGAGCCTCTCTTGGATCTGTTATAGGATAATGGAAATTGATGCTTCTGGCTGCACATCTGATACCGTTAATAGTTTGCCTTAATTTTTGCCTTCATTCTTATATCTACTTTGACTGCAACAAATTTAATGGTGAAGGAATCCTTCCTGTCCTTTATCTATTTACTTTATATGTGTAAATGGCTACCTAGACCAACATTAGTGATGTCTCTATGCCAATTTGGTGTTGAAAAAAATGAGAAAGCAATGATGAAATACAAAGCATAACATCTGAATGTAAAATTTGCAAAATTCAGGATTTATGCAGGTAGATCTGAACTGCTTGAAAGTGTAAATTAAAACCCAAAGCAAAATCAAATAATTGAAAAAAGTAAAAAAAAATACACTTTAATACTGTCCAGATTATAGGGGATACTTAGCTCACTTAAAACAGAAAGAAATGTAATAAATTTCAAGTAGAAAATAGGATCGTGCCTCTAGGATGTATTCTACCTTCCTAAATGTCAGTCCTTCAACAAAGGGCAGGTCAGAAAACAATCGGAACTTCAAGATTCTGTTATTACATCATAAATCAATAAAGTAGATGTAGGATATAATAACAGAATCTTAGAAGCCTATCACAATTTCTCTTTGCCCCCTCTAATACCACACAGACTCAAAATGAGATTATCTTGATTTTCTTTCTCATTCACTTTCCTTACCACGGCTAATGTTTACTCAATGATTTAGGTATTCTATATTTATCTATTTATTAACAAATGTTTATTTAATTTTTACAACCATGAGGAACCAGTGACTAATAATAAATAAAAATATATAAACATCAGAACAAAATAGTAAACAACATGCAGCAGCAAAGATTAAAGAACCCAATCTATTCAATTTACATGACTCTGATAAAGGCTCAACTACATACCCAAGACCCTAGACGCAGCAACAAAATGGCTTCTCCTCTATACTATGCCCCATTGTTCCACCAACTAATATAATGGTCAGAGTACAGCAGGAGCTGAAGAACCAGCCGTTCTTTTATGGAAGATTTATTTGTAATTTTAAAAAAATAGTTGAGGATTGCTGTTACTGGTTGCAAAGCTTTCTTTTTTAAATTATAGAACCCATCAATAAATGAGAGGTCCTTTAAGCTAGTAGTTGTAATAACATAAGGTACATTAGATTTTCATCTCGTTTTTTGGTAACATAGTATCAAATTTTGCACCACTCCAGTACTTAAGAAGAATACATAGTTCAGGAGCTTTACAGGTGTCTTAGATCTCAGCACAATAAATAGCTTCTCCCCCCCCCCCCTCTCTCTCACACACAGTATATTTATGGTTTTTTTCTTTATAGAATGCTATTGTCCAATACTGTCAAACTGCTGTCCTTAGCATAGACTTATAGAGTGTCTAAAATAAATATTAATAGACCTGCTGTATTCCCTATTCACCCACCCCTTAGAAACAGGAAATGAAGCCCTGAAGGTTTTTGAACTGACTAAAAAGAAAAGGGGAATATAGCGATTCCCCTGACCCGGACTTGGGGGTCTCTGCATGTGCATAGCTTTTTTTACAATCTCCTTTGCCATCCCCCCTGTTATTTTGGCAGACTTTCGGAATGTCTGGGATCTAAGGGCTTTGCTTCATAGAGCAGAATTCTGAAGCAAGAAAAAGAGAAAGTTATAGACTAAACCACAGAAATGTAAACACGTCTGCAGCTAAAATAACTCTACTTTCATTGAAAACACTCCTTGCTCACAATCAGACTTCTGTGCACTATGCTCAAGAAAAGTACATTAATAGCGACCAATTAATACATTATATAAACGTGCTGCTTTTTTTCCAGAAAAAGTGCTGACGCTTTTAGTCATTATTATTTATATATTATATATTATTTATATAAATTTTAAAAAGTCAAGTTTCTCCTTGTCACGCTCTGTATCTCAGTAGGAAATCTGGGATCTCAGAGTGGGAGGAGGGGGGAGAAGTTTTCAGCCCAGGACTGAGAGCAGCAGCAAACAAATAGGACTTATTGAACAAAAGTGTTCTGCCAAGAAAATTCAATGGGAACCATCGCGGGACAAGAGCGGTAAGCCCTCCCTCCCTAAATACTATCGGTTCTGGATTGGCGGCTGTTAAAAAAAAAGTCCGATTCCGGGTTTTCCCACTGCCGAAATTCGTCTTTCCAAATCGAGCTGCTTCTATTTTGTGGCCGGCTTATTTCGTGAGGCGTTTAAAGTCTGAGGGAGCAAACGGAATCTCCTTCTACGCCTCCGTTATCCGGATTTGACCCGTGTTCATGTTCCGTCAGCGTGATCCTAAGCCGTCAGCCCGAAGGCTGGGCGTCCGCTAGGGGTTATTTTTTTTTTCTCGTCACTGCGAATTAGCACCAAATGTTTGATGCGCGGTCCAGCCTCATCCTCCGCAATCCTGACTTTTCGACCGTTCCTGCTCTGAGATCCCAAACCGAGAAGCTCGACGTCTAGATCTGTGGAGACTTCTTGAAACTTCTTGAACCTTCTCCTATCATCACTCCAGACTTCTTAACTATCAAAGAGTACCTCACTTTTTCTTCTTTCTCTTCTGACAAAAGGGATTTTGAAGGTAATCTGCTCCACGAGTGGTTTTGTTTTTGGTTTTTGTTTTAATGGTGGTGGTCGTTTTCATGTTCCCGGAACTCATTAATTAGGACCCACACTTTAAAACGCTGCCTTGCCTGCCGGCGCTGCGCGTTCGAGCCCCTTCCCCTTTCTAGCCACAGGAATGGTGGTGACTGAGAGGCCGTCAGCTTCTGGGGCACCAGGCGCCTCCCACTGAAGCCAATGGCCAAACTTTCGTGGATTTGAATGGAGCCGGCTCGCACCCACCCGCAGCCTCCGCTGGGTAAACACACGCGTGGGGCGTGCCAGCACCTTCTACGTCTCTGGATGCCTGACCGGGCGCCCCTGTTGGAGAGCTGGACTTGGGCGCTAAGGGGGGGCGCGGAGTTGCGCTGGCCAGCCATGCTTAGAGGCGGGAAGAGGCTTTTGGGGACCGGAGCCCCCGCCGCCCGCCGCTGAATCTTGATGCAAGAGAGTCGTCGTATTCGGCGAGAGACGGTCACGGACCCCACCGGCAGCCCCCTTTCATTCCCCTGCTGACACCAGTTCTTGGCAGGGGCAACGCGCTCCCTCCGCTTGGAGGAGGTAAGTTCCCTGAGGCAGCTGTCTGGGGGGAAGGGGAGGTAACAGCGGTAGGTCGGCCAGCAGGTGGGTGCGGGTCTTCTCGGGGCTCGAGGGCTCCCAAGGGCGAAGCGAAGTGTCACTAGTGGGCGAGGACGGTCCGGCGAAGTGGATCTCCCGCCTTCTCGGGAGCGATGCTTTGGGTCAACAGGGCATTGAGGCTCGCCTGAGCTGAGTGCTTGGGCATCCGCCGAGTTATGGGGGGACTTCAACCGTTCGGGTGGGCGCCTGCCTGGACTTCCAGCAATCAGTCCGGGGGTGGGGAGGGGAGTTATATTTATTCGAGAGCCCTGTAGAGACTCCGTGACTGTGGAGAATATAGGCCGGTGAGCTACGGTTCTCCAGCAATTTAAACCGTTGCTCTGAAAACCTAGCAATTGTAATAAAACAAGCCACTTTTGTGCGCAAGTGGTAGAGAACAGCCATTTTTCTGTTGCTGACTGAAAGGGGAAAAAAAGAGAATATTCAGAAACAAGTAGAGGCGACAAGAACAGAATCCAGTGCCATGAAATAGCTGGTGGTCCATTGATTATGAAAACTGAGCAAAGGAAGACTTTATGTTATTGCCCCAGAGTATTGCACCATAGTTAGCTTATCTGGTATTCTTCTGTAATACAAAGGCTCCACTCTTCACTAACCTAGATGTCTTTTAATCAGATTGCCTGTTCCTTGTTGTTCTTGGCAACAGGACTTGCTCAAAGGCTTTCTGGAAGCTACCTGCTCAGTATGGGATTTTTCTTTTCTTTTTTGATCCTAAATTCATCTATACTTTTGTGTGAAAACAAGAAGTATCCATGTCTGGATCATATTGAAAGCAGTTGTGAAAAACACATATTTTTACACATTTAATTTGCTATCCAGCAGTTCTGAAGTTATTACCTGGACTCTCATTATTTTTCATGCTGCTCCACCCCTTATTTTCTTCAGTCAAGCATTTTATTGCCTTGTAGTTATCTTTTTAAAAACTCATTCTTAAGTTATTATCCAGTAACCCAGTATGGATATTTACATTAACTTGTCACAGTTTCATTTGACTTTTTCCTTTGATTTTTGACTCTTTTTGGTCAGTTGTTTTAAATAATGCATTGTATTTCAACTATTAAATTGTTTTCATTTGGCACCTAAATTTCATGTACCTTTATTTAGCACTTGTGTTGACATATGTACAGGCATATATTCATAACACATAATTCAATAATTTGCTACAGATTTTGTTCACTATCCAGGGTTTTAGTTTAGTCTTTCAGTCAAAGTATTTGAAATAATACAATGGATAAGACACAGCTTTAGACTCATAGATGTACAAATGTCATTTCCTGATTCAGAAAATTAATTGATGAGACCAGCAAACTATCTACTGTAAATCATCCATTTATTAGGTAACTTTCAGTATGTAGTAAAAACCAGCAAAGGCCTATTTCTATTTGTGTTCACTACAGACCTATACCATACTTGCAGTAATTGCTACTTTTAAAATAATAATAAAAATCATCCTGGTATAAATAGCACTAAATGAAATGAACAAAACTTTTGTGAGCCAGAATAGTAGTTTGTGGGCTGCATTGTTTTCATGTAGTTTAGTGTCCCACTAGGGAAAGAAGAAAAGTTAGGTCTATAGACTGCACATGGAGAACTGTCACATTCCTTAGTTTTAACCCTATAAGCACACAGTTCTGGCTTGTTCGAAGCAAAGGGAACAAAGAGTGCTTTGAGTTCAAATAAAGAGCCAACCAAATATTCCATTAGAATGTTTTTATCTAGTATGAGAATATACTGTTATTGGCTTAAGTTGGAATTGCAGAAATATATTTGTTTTTATCCCTAGAAATATCTTTTCTATTTTTCTTTCACTTTTTTCTCAGCATTAGGGCATTAAAATGGGAAATTCGAAGAAAGCAAAATAGCTGTTCTAAACTAGTTCAGTATATATTAACTAAGCTCCATTGACTTCGGTGGAATATGTATCCATGTGTGTAACCTAAAACCTTGTTAACTAAGTAATGGCCAGCAAATTGGATGTTTGGGGGCTACTTCGGACTTTCAGTGTAGGGGAAAAACTACTTTCATGGAGCAAAAGTTCAACCAGCTTTTAAGAAATTACACTTTTGCATAACTTCCATTCCAAAGTGAAACAGATTTTTGTAGTGCTACCTATGGTTAGATATGGCAAAGATTAATGATATTTCTATAATTATATATATATATATATTATATATATATATATATATATATATATATATATATATATATATATATATATATATAATTAATATAATATAATAATAATTTGATTATTTTTGGTGATTTTGATTTTTGTTGTCTTTATGTATCGAATCAAACTTATAGGATACATCAATTGAGGTGGCAACTCTAGAAGATTAATCACTAAAATGTTCAGAACTCTCCAACTGGACGACTTTAAAAAGAGATTATGTTTAATTTTTTTGATGGTTAACTACATTGTACTACAAAGAGTGATATAAAACAAAACCCAGTTTGTAAAAAAGTTATTTATTGATATTATGGCTGAAAACTTTGTTTTCTTATTTTATGTCAAAGAATGAAAAGATTAATAAATGCAACAGGTCAATGTGCTGAATTATTGGTTCATAATATGATTTGTGAACTAAATTACCTAATTTGTTTAAATTATCTTCAATAATGATATTGGCTTTAAGTAGTGCACAAGTATTTAATTTATAGAACACATTTCAGATTATTTTCTAAATAATTTCCTTTCTTGTTTAATCAAAAAATGTCATCTTGTTCAAAGTTTTTGTTTAATTTTCAAAGGCTTTAATTTGTGGTGATAAGAACACTAAGGTGGAAATGCAATATAGCCATTATAGAATGAGATTGTTATGAATGTTTCTCTTTCTGTAGAAATAATTGATGTTACCTGATTTAAGTACCTTATATACAGTGGTAAAAGTTTGTGAACCCCTTTGAATTTTCAATATGTCCACATAAATATGGTCTAAAAGGTGACCTGTTCTTCACTAAGCCCTAAAATTAGATAAAGAGAACCCAATTAAAGAAAGGAGTCAAAGACATTTTACTTGTTTATTTATTGAGGAAAATGGTCCAAAGCCAAAATTATGTGAACCTTTGTTTTCAGTATCTGGTGTGCCCTGCTTGGGTAGTATAAAACTGCAACTAAACACTTCTAATAACTGCTGATCAATCCTGCACATTGGCTTTGAAGAGTTTTAAATAACTCCTTTTTACAGAACAGTTTTAACTCAGGGATGTGGGTGGCTTCCCCATAGGACCTGTCTGCTACAGGTCCTTTCAAAATCCTTCTGTAGGGTTGAGGTTAGGTCTTTGATGTGACCATTCCAAAACATTACGTTTCTTCAATTTAACTATTCTTTGGTCATTGTATCTTGTGTGTTTTGCACAATGTTCTCTTTAGCTTCAGTTCATGAACAGATACCCTGACATTTTCCTATAGAATTTGCTGGTAAATTCAGAATTCAGAGATGCATCAATGATGGCAAGTTGTCTTGGCGCAAAGGCAGCAAACACCATGTTTTCACAGAAGAGGTAAAGTTTATATGGTAGAATGCAATGTTTTCACCAAACATAATACTTTTCATTCAAGTAAACAGTTCTGTTTTGGTCTCCTCATCCAAAGAACATTCTTCCAATAGCTTTCTGGCTTATCCACATGGTCTTTCATAAACTGTAGACAGGTAGCAACATTCTTTGTGGGTTCTTTAGGGTCATTGTTGTACAGTGTTTTCTTGCTGATAGTCTCATGAACAATGACTTTCACCAATGCAAGAGTGGTCTTTAGATCCTTAGACTTCTTTGAGACCTCCCAGAATATTATACATATTGCTTCTTGCTATATTTTGGTTGGTTCACCACTCCTGGGGAAAGTAATAAAGATGTTAAATTATCTTTTTTTGCACATAATCAGCCTGACAGAAGACTATGAAGTCCAAACAGTTTGAAAATAGCTTTGTAACTTTTTCCAGCTTGGTAAGCATCATCCACTGTTTTTCAAAGGTCCTCAGAAATCTCCTTTGTTCAAGCTATAACACACTTCCACATACTTCTGTTGTGAGGATCAGACTTTAATAGTGAATACACACAATTCTGTTCTTTAAATAATGCAGGACATGCCACACAAATATCTGATTATCATCCTATTGATTGAAACCCTTGATTCTAATTTCACTTTCAAATGAATTGTTAATCTTAGAGTTTCACATGTTTTTGCCACACAGAAATATGTAGCTTTGGATCATTTCTCTCAATAAATAAATTAACAAGTACAGTGGTACTTTGGTACTCAATTGCTTTGAAACTCATTGAATTTGGTAGTCAATTTATTTTGTGCAAAAATTTTGTTCCAGTACTCATCATTTGTTTGGTACTCAATGCACAAGCTAGAACTTATCAATGTCAGTTGCCTTGTGACTCATTATATTATTTCTTATGGGAAACATTTGCTTGGTACTCATTGTTTTTGGTACTCATCTCACCTCCTGGAACCAATTAACTACCAAGGTACTACTTTATAATATTTTTCACTTATTTGTTGAATTGTGTTCTCTTTATTGGGACATATGAAGAAGATGATTTTTAGGTCATATTTATGCAGAAATATTGAAAATTCAAAATATTCACTGACTTTTAAGCATCGTACTTTAATCAGTATAAATGAATCAAAAATTTATACTTAGTAGAATTAAGTTTTCAAGTATATTTTATATTTTGTATATTTTAAAATAAAATTGGACATTTGATACTTAATGCTGGTCAAAATACATCAATTGACCAGTTATTTAGATAAGTCTCAAAAAGCATTTGAAAATCACTTATTTTGTTGCCAAGATGTGGTAAAATATTTCTGTGATGTTTTTTCCATATAAATTAAATGGAAAGAGCCTTAATTGAAGCTAAAGAGAAAGTTGTTCTTGTCAGAAACTGTTGGTTACTGCCTACTATCTAGGGAAAAATACCTACTAGTTAGCAACTAGTTTGAAGAATTCATGCTGTCAGAAAATTGGCAGCAACATAGGAAAGTAAGATGAGAATTGCCCCTCATCTTATCTTCTTGGTTTTTAGTCTACATATACAAAAGGTAATATAAGTGCTATTTGAGAATTTTGAGTCAGCGCTATTTTCAAAATATCATATAATATTTGAACACCTTTTGTTATTTACATGTTAAAGTAACACATGCTAGTTATTTTAAGTTCTATAATATGAACTGTTTGAATTGGTTCATTCAAAGAACTACAGTTTTCAGTTAAAAATACTTTACTGAAATATATCGCAGAAACATTTCAATATAAATTCAATATATATTAAAAACATACAAACAAAAATCCCATTCTATATAATGAAACTTCAGATGTGGATTCCAGTACAACTAAATCAATGACTCTGAGCGGGGTATAGCAAAAGTAAACAATTGTAAAACTATACAACGTTTTTTAAAAACCCAGTCTATAAAACATAAAATGTAATACATGTACTCCTCAAATTATGACCACAATTGAGCCCAAAATTTCTGTTGTTAAGTGAGACATTGGTTAAGTGAGTTTTGCCCAATTTTGCAACCTTTCTTGCCACACTTGTTAAGTGAATCACTGCAGTTGATAACTTAGTAAGTTAGTTGTTAAGTGAATCTGGCTTTCCCATTGACTTGCTTGTCAGAAGGTTGCAAAAAGGGATCACATGACCCTGGAACACTGCAACCATCATAAATATGAACCAATTGCCAAGCATCTGAATTTTGATCATGTGACCATGGGAATGCTGCAAAGATTGGAACTGTGATAAGTGTCATAAGTCACATTTTTCAGTGCCTTTGTAATTTTGAACAATCACTAAATGAACTGTTGTAAGTTGAGGACTATCTGTATGGCAAGCAGACAGGGGCAATATGGCAACCAAAATAGAACTCCACTCAACTGATATCAATGACTGGGAGGAAAGCCAGGTCTTTGTCATGCCCCTGTTGGAGTCTGAATCCGAGGAGGAAGACAAACAGCTGACAGGGAGAGGGAGAATGACTCCATTGGCTGTGGAGGAAACTGGGGAAGGGCAAAGTCAAGCTGGCCAGAGCAGGGGAGAGGTAGAACAAGGGAGAGGGGGGTTCAGAGGAAGACCAAGGCCCATCCCCTCTTCATCCTAGGGCACACAGGGAGGAATGGAGAAGAGAGCAATGTGGGTTGCATGGCTTATGAGGGAGGAAATGGCCCTCATTCCCTTCACAAGGCACACCTGGGGATGGAGTTTAAAGGAGAGGCAAACGAGAGGGGCGGTTGTCAGGAACAAATGGTGAGTTATCTAGTGTTGGCTGCTGTTATCTGAGTTCCTAGCATGTCCCAACTGGTTTGATTTACTGCCATGTTATTTCACTTCTGGAACTCCTTATCTTGTTCCATTGGATTTGTTACCTTATCTTGCCTTGTTGGATTTATAATTTGAAGTTTTCTGTTTACCATGTTTGGACTGAAGTATCTGCAGCCAAAGGCTGTTGCGGGTTCGTGGGTGAGTTTTTCTCCAGACCAGAGAGTTGGGGGCAAAGTTGGAACTAATAAAGAAACTCATAATTATTCTCTAGCTGTGTTGCCTTTGTGCCACCTCCAGGGTCATCACAGTCTTAATGGCTTTTCTAAAGGTACTCAGTGTTGGGGCCTGTCATATATTGAGATGTGGGGAGGAGGGTGGAGAGCAGTCACTAAAATAGCATTCTTTCTAGACCTCATCAGATAGCAGTGTTTAAAGGGGGAAGCCTGGAGCATGCACTCTTTCTGACAGTGTCTAGAGTAGACAGATGTTCTTGGGAGAAGGCAGTCCACAGGTAATCCAGTCTTATGTCGTGTAAAGCTGTATAGAATAGAATATAATTCTTTTATTGGTCAAGTGTGACTGGACACACAAGAAATTTGTCTTGGTGCAAATGTTCTCAGTGTACATAAAAGAAAAGATGCATTTTTGTCGAGAGTCAAGAATCATAAGGTACAACACTTAATAGTCATAGGGTACAATCAACAGCCAAATCATACTAGGAAACAGTCAATATAAATCGTAAGGATACAAGCGACAAAGTTACAGTCATACAGTCACAAGTGGGAGGGGATGGGTGATAAGGAGTGTTGAGAAGATTAATAGTAATAGTAGTGCAGACTTTGTAAAACAGTTGGACAGTGTTGAAGGAATTATTTGTTTAGCAGAGTGATGGCGTTTGGGAAAAAACTGTTCTTGTGTCTAGTTGTTCTGGTGTGCAGTGCTCTATAGTGTCATTTTGAGGAAAGGAGTTGAAACAGTTTAAGTCTGAGTTGTAAAAGTGACAATTAACATCTTGAATTGTAGCTGAAAGTCTGTTAGGAGCCAGTACGGCTTGTGGAGTAGGAACATCACATGGGCATAACAAACTGCATGCATAATTATCCACACTCATACATACTGGACCAAGTGAAGCTTCTAGATGGTATTCAGGATCATTTTATGCAGAGTACATTGCAATAGTTAATAGTTAATTGAGAATTGCCTGAGTTATGACTAACTATAAGCAACCCCTCTTAGTCCAGGAATGGGCATAGTTGATACATGAGATGCAGTTGTGTGAAGGCCCCTCTCCCTCCCACAGCTGCAACCTATTCTTTAAGCAAGAGTTTTGAGTCCAAGAAGACCTCCAGATTGTGTATCAAGTCTGAACAAGGCAGTGCCACCCCGTTTAAAACCAAAGATGGAAGCATTCTGGTAGCTGGATCTGGAGGAATTTAAATCCTCCCTAGTCATACCCAGTTCCTGCAATCATCTTTGTTGTTCTTCTCTGCACTTTTTCTAGAGTCAACATCTTTTTTACATCACGACTATTCCAAGTGTGGCCTTACCAAGGCATTATAAAGTGGTATTTACACTTCACATGGTCTTGATTCTATCCCTCTGTTTGTGCAGCCTAGAACTGTATTGGCTGTGTTGGTAAGTGTTCTGTCTCTATTAGGAGTATATAATTAGGGTTGCAAAACACTGGATTCTGCAATATGGCTCTGCAGTGCTGGTATAGTTTAATTCCCTCACATAAAGGTATAGAACAAGCAAAAGCATTACTGAATGAACAAGGCATGAGGCATGAGAGTCAGTTCAGGAGAACTGGTAGCGGAAATTTTGAGTAGTTTGGAGAACCAGCAAATCCCACCTCTATTATCTGCCTCCCGAGTTCCAGCTGATTGGCTGGGTCTTCTTTTGTTGCCCTGCACAGGAGAACGGAGCTGGAAAGCAGGTTAGTGGCATGGGGAAGGAATGGGGATTTTGCAGTAACCTTCCCCCAGGACTAGGGAGGGAATGGACATTTTGCAGTATCCTTTCCCTGGAGTGGGGCGGGAATGGAGATTTTACAGTATCCTTCCCCTGCCATGCCCACCAAGCCATGCCCACCAAGCCATGCACACAGAACCAGTAGTAAAAAAATTTGAATCCCACCACTGGAGTCAAGCTATTCTCCAAAGCACCCGAGGGCAGGACAAGAAGCAATGGGTGGAAACTAATCAAGGAGAGAAGCAACCTAGAACTAACGAGAAATTTCCTGACTGTTAGAACAATTAATCAGTGGAACAACTTGTCTCCAGAAGTTGTAAATGCTCCAACACTGGAAGTTTTTAAAAAGATGTTGGATAACCATTTGTCTGAAGTAGTGTAGGGTTTCCTGCCTAAGCAGGGGGTTGGACTAGAAGACCTCCAAGATCCCTTCCAACTCTGTTATTCTATTCTATTCTATTCTATTCTATTCTATTCTATTCTATTCTATTCTATTCTATTCTACTTCAGTATACAAGTACATTCAGAAACTTAATTTGTGTGTGTGTGTGTGTCTGTGTATCTACATACACACACACACACATGTATCTCTGTATTTTTCACATTGAGCGAACAATTTTAAAAAAATGACCTAAATTAAATACTATGTGACTTTGCCAAAGTTTTAGAACACACACTGTTATTTGAATGAAAGCAAAAATTATCATTAATATCAGAGGGATTTTCTGTATTTGGTATTGTACCATTTTTCAAATGGTACACAATTTCTTTCTTTTCTTCTTTTTTTTAGTGCATTATTTTCTCAAAATATATTGCTTATAAATTGCGTTTGCCTCAGAGGAAAATTTTCCATGTAATTTGATTTTAAAATGAGAACTATGCTTCAAGACTATGGCCCTAATCCAGAGGTCCACATGGTAAATTCTGCAAGCACATAGAAATTTTAAGTTTGCTCTTCCTGACAGGTACATATCCTTCCATAGGACTATCTAATAAATTTCTCCTGAAACTAAGTGTACTTCAAGAATGACTTCCAACATAAATCAATATCTGCTGTCAGTGGGGAAAGTAGTGACAAACTCCATTGCCCTCATTTAAACTCTCTTCCAACCTTGTTCATTGTGTTACGTTAACCTGAATAGTTATATGATAATACATATTTCTGTCATTATTAATTAGAGAGTAACATATTGTTTGATAGTGAGAATATTATTTCAAATACTCCAGTGAGTAACAAACATGTTGCCTAGGTTCTGTAAATAAGATTTGAATTCTAAATCTCTTCAGAAAGGAGAAATCTTATTGAAAAATAGCAGGCCTTTCCCCAAGTAAATATGAATTGGATTGCACTTTTAAATTAACATGGGGGATTGATGTGAAAAACACATCTAATGTTTCTGCCAGTTCCAAACTTGGATTTGTATCTTTTTGATGATGTCAAGTCATAAATCATAATTTGCTCAATGAGTTTAGAAATCCAGTATTGTATTATAAATCTAAAGAAAAAAATGTTCATTACAAATTTTCAGATTGTTTTTGAACATTTGCTTATGAATTTTGATGAAGTAATATGGGGGTTGCAACACATCATATTCTGACTGGCTTTTATCCCATGCATGTTGTTTACCATAGCAGCCTGACATGGACAAAGTAGTAGATTCAGGTGCCTCTTTGTTTGACTAAGACCATTTTAAAAATCTGCTTCTGCTTCTAATACAAAAGGTGTCAAGCTAACAGCATGGCTAAAAATATTCTGTATATTTGTGCATTTCAAGTCCATTTTCTCTGGAAAAATAGTTACAAAAATAAAATCTGGATAGCTGCAAAGATGGTAGGACAAGACAGTGCAGAGTTTTCAAGGGGCTCTCTGCCTCTATTCAAAGGGCAAAATGTGATTCAGAGCCCAAAGTGTGATTCAGGTAAGCTCATAGCAAATGCTGAGAACCTCTTAAAGTGACTGCATCTTTTCATGGATTTACATCACTGTCCCTCACAGATATTATGCACACTCCCCAACATTCCAAAATACATTTTGTGCTTCAGGTTTGGATATTTATGTAGTTCTTCAGCAGAACAAATAACAAATGATTAACTCAGTCTTGGTCTGTATCCTGAACGCAATAAAACTTTGCTGGAATGAAATCTTAATTTTGTAGACATTCAAAAATTATAAACTCCTGTATTTGACTTAAAAGCAAAAGAATTTTGAGATTTGGTGGCATCACTAATATTATCTTAACCTATCAAAAAAAAATCTGCATCTCTACTTAGTAGGCTATTAATATAAATACTCAAATCTGGAATTATATAAATGCTTAAATCTGGATTTAATAAATTTTAGTCCCTTCTCTGTTCTTATACTTCAGTTGCATGCTCTGTTCACCAATGTTATTATCAGAATTTGCTTCAAAAATACAAGTGGCTAGTTTATTGGCTTTTTCAGATATAGTCTATTTTAGCAATTGTCACATATGTCAGTAGGAATAACAACTATATCATTTTCTCTCTCTTTATATATTTGTGTGCACTCATTTTTACACCATAATACAAAGCTTCTTCTCACTATTTCAGTATATGACAGACCACAATTATGTCCATCTTTATATCCTTTTTGTATCCCTTTATATCCTTTTTTGTATCCTTTTATATATCCTTTATATCCTTTTATATCCATTCTGAATGTGCAGAAAAAAATCATGAGCTTAATTTTTATAAGGGTTACCCTACTTAAAAAAATAACTACAGCCATTATTACCAGATATATTATTGCACTTGATGCTACAATTGTATTGCTTTATCATACTTCTGCATGTTTGGTTTTTATGTAATTAATACTGACCACTATGAATTCTTTTGAAAGATGGCTGTACCTAAAATGCAAAGTGCAAATAAATGTGAATACATTTAAATATAGAATGGACATTTAAAATAAGGTAAAACAGTCTACATAAATGTAAACTATACCCATTTTTGCTGTGATGTGATATATTCAGAAAAATCTTAATTTCTCTAATAAAATAAGTGTCTAGTTTTGTTTTCATAAAAGGGTTATTTATTCACTGATTCATATTCTTTTGGGAAACCGAATGCTGATTCCTGTGGGGTTTTTTTAAGCTCTTACAACATCATCAGGAGATAAAGTTTCTGCAGCAACCACTTGGCTCAGAAGTTTCTCGATGATGCATGGAAGAGATTCCATCTAACTCTTTCATTCCTGTTTTGGTACTGAAACCCCAAAAGAAATGAAGAGTAATAAAGGCTTATTTTCAGTACTGAAATAAGCAGACATGACTCGGAATACTTGTAGTGAATAAAATGGTGAAATATAAAGATGCTATTTTCGATAGTCATTTTTTTTACCACTATGGACTTTTAACATTTACTAAAATGACATGTGTCTAAGGTACTTTTCTTGGAAAACTGAAAAAGGAGAAAGAAAACAACCTTTGCACAATTTGAGCACTTTATTTATGGAAGAAGCCATATGATATCATTTTTGAAGGACCTCCAATTTAAGTGTAGTGAGTCATTTAGACTTAGTCAGAATTAATATTTTCTTTGCATCTGTTTTGAGCAAGCTGCAGTTGTAAATCAACTGTAGATTGACTTCAAATTAGTCACTGAACTCCAACCACCAAACATTAACGAGGGAGGATACAACTGCTATGATGTGAAATTGAAAATATGTAAAGTGACTTATCTAAACTCAATTTTAATTAGAAACTCCTGCAATAAAAGCCACACGCTTACAAATTTTTTACAAAATGCCACCATCAGTGGATATAAATGTTTCGCAGGTCCACAGGGATTTAAATGAGATATACCTATTCTGAAATAGATTTTTCAGAGACAGTTACTGTCCTTTTGAATAGATAATTGTAGGATTTCTTGTATATAACAATCTTCTTTCAGTTAAATCAGGAGCATGCAACTGAGGAATAAACTAGATATTATTTTAAAGATATACTGTAGTTAGGAACTTCTTACCACCTCTTTTTATTAAACAAAAAGTAGAAAGATCTCATCTAATTTAGGAATCCCCATGAAGTCTAACACCTTTCTACCTCTTCCCATCATAATAGGGATCAGTTCCTATAAAGAGGCCAATTATTACCAAAAGGGCCTCAGCAGCAAGTTCTTCCATGAACATCTGGGCATTTGCAATTTCTAAACCATTTTCAAAGAAAGTACTGTATTAGGAGGAAACTAAATGCAAACTATCTGTGCAAGAGAGACTGTGATGAAATAAATCATTGAAGAATCAGCTATTTAAACAGTGGATATGAGTATAATAATGTGTGAGTAGTATGATAAAGGGTATATAAATATAAGTTCAACCATTCTCCCAGAAATATATAACATAGACTTTAAAAAAGTATGTATTGAACATAATTATATTACAGGTAGTCTTTGATTTATGACAACAGTTGAGACCAGAATTTTTTATTGCTAAGCAAGATGGTTGTTAAGTGAGTTAACTGACTGTATGACTTTTAACCGCAGTTGTTAAGTAAATCACTGCAATTGTTAAGTGAATTTGTGCAGCTGTTAAACAAATTCAACTTCCTCCATTGACTTTCCTTGTTGGAAGGTCACAAATGATGATCACATGATCCTGGGTGTTGCAACTGGGTGTTGTAAATACACATCACTTGGCAAGCACCTGCATTTTGGTCACATGACTGTGAGAATGCTATGATGGTTGTAAGTGCAAGGTCTGATTGTAAGTAACTTTTTTCAGTGCTATTGCAACTTTGAACAATTGCTAAATGAATGTTTGTGAGTTGAGGATGATCTGTAGTCCTAAATATACCTTTATTGTTTTATCCTGTTGCATCTCATAGAATTATATAACTCAAATACTGCAAACATTTAAGTGTTTCTATTTCTTTTGTTACAATAATAGTTGTTATGAATTTGAGGATTAAGAATAGAAGCATCTATTCATATAGTCCTTGACTTACAACTGAGCCCAAAATTTCTGTTGCTAAGAGAGAGAATTGAGCAGAGTTGCAACACTGCTGAGTGACAGAACCTGGATAGCTCTTAATATACATAGTCGTCTAAAATGCAATGCTGCATGAATTCAGTTCTCAATAGATGATTTGAATATCATTGAATAAGATCATATTACCTGGCATTCTCCTTTTTTTTTTTTTTACAAGCAACCCACCTGCCCACCCATTTTTCTTTCCTTTCCAGTTGTCACAGCCAAAAAATGGTTGTTTTTGCTGTTTTTAGCTTCCCTTCTAATGCTAAGTTTCTTTGGTGTATATACTTTTTCTAATTCTTAGCAGGAGAATACTCCTTATATAGCCGTAACATTTTCCAAAGCTACTCTTCCATTTCCCTTTATTGTACATTATTGTACAATTGTACATATGGTATCTTATTTCTCAGAAGTTCTCAATCCTCCTGTGGTTCCTTTGAGGATTGTCATCCCTGGGGAACCACAATATTGTCATCCCTGGGGAACCACTTAATATTGGAACTGGTTATCTTGACATTTGGTGTGTATATCTGTCTGTATTCCCAATGTCTATTTTAAGTAGTAGCCTGAAGTCAACATGGTCACTTCTTGCCAAAGTGTACACTACTTTTACCTCTTTACTAAGCAGTTTCCTGTTAAGATCTTAATATATATGCCTTCATCTACTCCCTTCTAAAAATACTTTTCCATCCTTTTATCTGCTGTTTTTTTAATAAGTTATGTCCTTCAATTTTGCATTCCATTCAGTAATATCTATAGTAATATCTATTAAATCACATTTGCCTTTCTGTGTTAAGAATTCTATTTTTGATTGTTCTAGTGCACAGTGAGAGAGAGAGAGAGAGAGAGAGAGAGAGAGAGAGAGAGAGAGAGATTTTAAAAGACCAATCCATGCTGAATAATATAATTCAGGGCTTGCTTTCCCAAAATAGAAGTACTGCTGCAATTAAACATATTCATATGTGTCAGCAATCAAGTACTATTTTTGAGATAAAAGTCCTACATGGCTTGGGGCCAGGCTATTAGAAGGACTACTTCTCCCCTAAATTACATGTACTCGGCCCATCAGCACAGGAAGGCAGGATAAGTTCCCCAATGATTAAGGATTGTCATCTGGTGCAGTCATGAAAAAGAGCCTCCTCAGTGGTAGCCCCTTCTTTATGGAACATCATTTCATCCCAGGGTATGATTGGCCTCCACCCTGCTGCTTTTCTGAAAGGTCCATGAATAGAGACAGAGTCAAGCAAATGTTTAATTTGACAATGTTGTTGCTGCCATATGTGGGTGGGATTTTTTATGGTTTTATTATATGTTGGATTTTTACAATCATTTTTAGAGTCACCTCTGTGTGAATTGGACAGCTGTATAAATTTGTTTAATAAATAAATAATTAATAAAACAATAATTAAAATTTTCATAATGGTTGAGAACTTGATGGTTCTCAACATAATGGTTGAGAACAAATGGTTGATTTGTTTAAAGACTACAAGTTTCTTCTCTGAATGCAATGCATTGTATTTCTGAAAAAACTTCATATTTTCTTAATGACTATTGTTGGAAGAAATATCCATGTTCAGTTCCAAGTGGGGAGAAAGACACTGGAAACATGGAGACTGATTGGAAAGATGGACAGGACAACATGGGTTTGAGGTTCTGGGCAGCTGACCACACGAAGTGGAGAGTGAGGGTTATTTATACCTTCTCTTGTGCCTTGCCCCATTCCTGTGCAAGAAATGTATTCTATTGGCTGTAGTCAGACTCCCATGGGGCCATGTTTGTTTTGAAGTCAAGTTTGGTTGGAGTGTGCTGATGCAATGAAGGGGCTTGTTGTGCAATTCCTATTGTGCCTGAAAGCTAACCTTACCTTTGTTCAGAGCCAGACCTTGCTGCAAGCAGTAATGGATTATCAAATCAGGCTTTCTAAAGCTACCCCAGTTCAGTATCTGCCTGGGGGTGGGACAGGGAGCTGGGGCTCTGAGTTTCTGTCTCCCTTAAGATTTCTATTTCTCTTTTAGAGGAAATATAATATTCTGCTTTTTAATATTTCCCAAAATATTTCATTCTTCTAGGAGAGGGGTAACTTCCCTCACTATTAATATTATAAAAACATCTAGTGGCATATAACGTCTTGCAAATAATTCTATAAAATATTTTATAAGAGCTCAGCAGAAATAATAAACTACACCATTTGTTATTTGATGAATTCAATTTGTCATTTATAAAAAGTTTCATGGTTTATATCATGAAAGTATTGGATTAAATTGCAGCCTTTTGCTATTCACAAGCTATTTGTTAATCAACATGTTCCAAATAGAACTAATTAACTGTAGTTAACAATCCTAACAAGATAAATGGAAAAACAGTTTAGTTCCTTTTGCATTTTTAAGTTGATTTTTAGAAATATTTACATTTAGGTTTATAGACTATATTGAGAAATATGTATATATTATTTTGTTCTCCTGGTTTCTATCCCAAGACTGCCAATTAAATTATTCCATAAATCCTCCATTATAGGTAGTAAAACCTAATTTTAGATTTCCTGCCCTCTTCATTGTTTTGCCTTATTGCTACCAGTTGGCTAGAGGTGCAACCTGTTAAGAAAGTAATTGTAGAGAATTGCCTGTTTCTTTCTTTGCCACATGTGGGGGGGAAAAACCCCTTTTAAAAACCCTTTAATTTGTTCCTACTGTAATTTTCAATGGCTAAATTTTATCTTCCCCTCAAAAGTATTTGTAGCTCATCAGCTTGGATATCTGTAGTAGTTATTTTAATAGAAAATATTTTATTGGAAAATATTTTGTGTTTTAGGATGTAATGTATTTTAATATAGGCTTTAATGTATTTTTAAAAATGATATATATAGATAGAATATATACACTAATTCTGTCAAAGGAGTTAGTCTGAGTACTATCCATGCTGGGCCTGTTGATTGTAGCATGCCTTAAAAAAATGCTCATAAGCATGCTGTTTGGAAATCTGTTTTAAGACTTTGTCCACTACAGAACATCAAAACTTCCAAGTTTATAGTTCTTTGAGTCTTCCTGCTTCCCCTTTTGAAAATGGGAATGAAATTTGATCTCCAATTTCCTGGGATCTGATAAGTTCTTTAGGAGTTATCAAAGATTACAGAGAGTTATTCTGCTATTATTTCAGTATCATTACTTCAGTACGTCAGAATATAATTCCTCTGACCTTGAAGATTTGAACATGTTTAAATTGGTTACATATTCTCTTACCCTCTCCTTATATTTCTCTCGTTCCCTCAGTTAGGGTTTCATTTGCCTTTTGAGAAAAGACAGACACCAAATAAAAGTTAAGAAGCATGCACAGATACAGATGCTTATAGACTATTTATTTATGTTCTGTATTTGGTAAACATTTGGCCTTCATCGCCTAGTTTCTTAGGAACTGACAGAAACACTCAAAAGTAGGGCTAACTCTTAAGTATTAATAATCTAAGGACCATTTGATATGAAGAAAAGGGAAAATATACACAACATATCTAATCTTAAAATAAAAGAATAATTTATGCTTGAATGTATTTAATAAGTTTACATTAAACTGTTCTTTAATCTAATATTCTGCAAAAATCAGTCTGAGCTATTGCTTTGGTTAAGTAGAATGTATACTTCTATTGATATATCATATATTCTGGGAGTGGGTGAGTTCTCTTGGCTGGAGGGCCATATCAAACTTGTTGAGTTAAGGTAGTGCTTTTAAGGAATAAAGTGCTTGTCTTTGATTTCTGCAAGACTTAAAGTGTCCATTTGCCTCATAGACTCTGCAGGCCAGATAGATTCTGATAGACTTCATATAGACTTTAGGTCACACTTTTCAAACTTTGCCATATACAAACACTTGTTATTTGTGGTTTCACTTTACTTACTTACTTGTGTATCATTTTTTTACCCTTCGAGATACATTCTTAATGGGTGCATGTATGTACTGCAATTTATTATCCTTCCTCTTTCTCAGTACTGAGAAACAGAATTATTCTTCTTCGATCTGTGTCCAATATGACAGCAATGAAAGTTATATGGCAGTTGGAGAGATTCTTTGGAAACTTTCTCCTTTCTCTTCTGAGCCATTTTTCTTTTCTTGATTTTTTTTTATGCTGGGGAAGGAGAAACACTTAGAGCGGCCAAGCCCTATATTGCTCCAGTTGTGTTGCTGTTGTTGGAATACATGAGGAAATTGTGAATTCATCTATTTGTATTTTAGACTGTACTGTATTTTTGTAGTTTGTATTTTATTTTCACTCTATGAGAACACATTAAAGGGATGTATAGAATTCAGTGGCAATTCTCCGTAGAACTGCTGCGAGCATCCAGAGAGTGGGAGGTGCTCCAGTCTTCATTTCTCACAGGCTGAGTTATAATTAGGGAACGCTCCTCCTTCCTCCACGTGACTCCTCCTTGCGTTCCCCCAGTTTAGCTCAGCCTTCGAGAAATACAGGCTGCTATCTTCCTGTTCCTTGGCCGTTTCAGGTTTCTTACATTTCGCTGTGTCAGGTTTGATTTGATTCACCTTTTTCCTTGTCCCTGTGCCTTGGTAGTTGCCCTAAATTTAGTTAAAGAGCTCTTTCGCTCTCAGGAGGGAGGTAAGGGAACGGAGCCTTTCGCCCCCCCCCCCACCCCTCCTCCTTTTTTCCTCTGCCATTCCAAGCGTGCTGGGCTCAGCCGCTTGGCTCTGCGCTATTTTTAGCGCGTAGTTGCGTCTTCCCCCCAGAACGCCTTAGAGGAAGCAACGCTTCCTCTCCCAGCCCTTTATTTGTGCTTTTTACTTTTTTCTGAGTTCCTGATTTGGGCTGGTGCGCCTCTGAAACGTGCGCTCTGTACCAGGCGGCCATTTTGGACGCGCCTCGTGGCCGGTGCCATTTTGTTTCATTTTAAGAAAAGAATAAAAGGATTTTTATTTTCTTTTTCGTGAGCTGCGTGGCTGTTGTAGGCCCTTAGCGGGACCGTCAGGCCGCGTGGACCAATTTTTTTTTTCTAGAGAGCACTGTGGCTCCGTGCCCTGTTGCCTCTCTTAATTAATTATTGTTGGCTTCTTTCCTTGCCCGCAGCTCTTTCAGAGGCGCTGGCACGTACTCCCCATTGTTGTTGGGGGGCTGCCTAGGAGGCCTATTTGTTCATTATTTATATATATACATAATTTATTGGCCTCAGCGTTCATTTGATTTATTTGGGTTTTAGGTTTGAGGTAGAAGGCCTTTTTTTGCTGCTAGAGTTTAATTGGCCTCACTTTCCTTTGGGCCTAGCCCACAAAATAATAAATAATAAATAATTTTTGTATATAGTTACTAACTTTAGATAGATTTTTCTTCCTTTATTATAAAAAAAAGTATTGTATTAGATTAATAAGAATAATCATAGTATTTAATAAGTAGATAAATAAATAAATAGTTAGAATTAAGAGAATAAATTTTTTTTTATTCCAAAAGGGGGACGTGACCCAACCTTGGGAAAACCGGCTTGAGTAGTAGGCCAAACTCCTGGGTGTGCCAACCGCCTTTCTTATTGCCAATTCTTTGTTTGATAACATGGCAGAGGCCAATCCCACTGGCTCTTCTTTGAAGGCCAAATCTAAGACACACTACCTTCGCAAAAGGGACAAGGACTCTTCCAGTACCTCTCAAAGAGACACATTACGACGCCATAAGGCCCTAGAGAAAGAGTTTAGCAAACGGGCTAGAGAATCACACTCTGTAACACCTGCCTTACCTTCTACCTCTGCCCCCCCCTCTGCCAAGTCATTCTTCTCCCTCCAGGTGCGGTAACACCCAGGGCCGCCAGCCCACCCGTACGCCCGAGGCGACCTTCACGCCTACCGCTGCAGGCCTTCGCCCTGAAGATCCTGTTTCAGTCATCATCCCGGATAGTGTCAAGGAATGGATGCAGTCTGCCATCCGTCAAGGAATAGCCGAAGGGATGCAACAGCTGTCCAGGCCGGACAACCGAGAAAGGACTCCCGAGGTTGGCTCTTTATCCAGAAGGTCTCTCTCCGGACCAGCGTCTCAGCATGGTCAGGTACCTTCCCATATGGATGCCCCATTCCCAGAGGGGGAGGATACCCGCGAAGAGGAGGCAGCGGGCTTTGAGCCCTTTGAGGAAGACGAAGGCTCTGATAGAGGGTCCTTACAGTATTCCGAGCCTTTTCTTGAGGCAGAACCTATGGAAGGGGAGATGTCAGAAGATGAGGGCATTCTTCCTGAGCAATCTACTACTGTGGGTCTTTTTAAACCTCATTTATTTAAGTCTTTGCTATTCAAGGCAAAGAACGCTTCAGGTCTGACTTCACAGTCTCCCTCTGACCCTCCTCCATCGAACCCAGAGGATCCAGATGACCTAATGTTCAGACAGCCGGTGGTAGAGGCTGACACTATTCCGACCCCCCCGATCTTTTCAGATTTGGTGGCCAGGCAGTTGGCTTCGGTGGGTCCTTCCCCCGCCCCCTCTAGTCAGGACAAGAGGTTGTTTAATCTTGACCCGGATTTCTCCACTATGTTGGACACCCCGGAGGTAGATGATCCAATTGTAAGACTAGCCTCTTCCTCCAACCCTACCGATGCACTGGAAGCGTTGAAGCCGGAGGACAAGCGAGCAGAGATGGCGCTCCGACGAGCGCACCAATCTGATGCTTGGGCTATTCGGTCAGCCACCGCCGCCTCCTTCTTCACCCGGTCTTCCATTAGATGGCTTAGGCAGCTGAAGCAGCATATCCCCCCAGATAACACCAGGGCCCATCAGGATATTGCAAAGATCACGGCGGCGGCAGAATTTGCAGCCGACGCCACCTTTCATTCTGTTAAGTTTTCATCCCGAGCCATCTCTTCCCACGTAACTGCCAGAAGATTACTTTGGCTTCGACACTGGCAGGCTGACATCAAAAATAAGTCTAAGTTGGCTTCAGCCCCTGTCTCAAAGGGAAAGCTGTTCGGGCCCGCGCTTGAACCTTTACTGCTGGAAACTCGGAACAAGAAAAAGTTCTTGCCCTCACTTTTTCGTAGGCAAGAATCTAGGGGATCCCAGCCCTTTCGGAGGGGCTCCTTTCGTCCCCCCTTCCAGCCATCATTCACCCCCAGATTTCAGGGTTCCCCGTCATTCCGGCCATCCTACCAGGACCGGAGTGATTCGGGAGACAGAAGCAGAAGAGGGGGCAGCTACAGAAGGCCCTTTAGGGGTGCTGGGAGCAGGGCGTCCCGCTGACCCAGATAGGATTGCAGGTTCTTATCCCATAGGCGGCTGCCTCAGGCATTTTGCCGACCAATGGGAGGAATCCACTTCAGACGCTTGGGTCAGAAGCTCCGTGCGTTTTAGCCTGGTCCTACAGTTTCGTACTTCCCCGCCTGAACATTTCAGGATTTCACCCATTTCCAGGGATCCTACTAAGCGGGCCCTCATGGTCTCCGCTATCAAACATCTGTCTGATATTAAGGCCATCCAACCTGTACCAACTTCGCAACGAGGAAGGGGTTTCTATTCCCTCCTATTCTTGGTGCCTAAGCATTCCGGGGGTTGGAGACCCATTTTAGACCTTAAGAGACTCAATCGCTTTGTTATTCACCATAAGTTCAAAATGCAGACTTTACAGTCTATTTTGCAAAGCATCAGAGAAGGGGATTGGCTTACGTCTGTTGACCTCTCCGAGGCTTATCTCCATATCCCCATCCATCCCTCGTATTCTAAATATCTGAGATTTTGCTATAATAATCAGCATTTCCAGTATGTAGCCCTTCCCTTTGGCCTCGTCTCGGCCCCGAGATCCTTCACTAAGGTGTTGGCGGCTCTAGCAGCTCACCTTAGACAGGTTCCCATACGTATCCATTGCTACCTTGACGATATCCTTGTCGTACCCCCTTCCCGTCATCAAGCCGAGAGTGATACTAACACTACCCTCTCGGTTCTCCACGCCCATGGTTTTTTAGTCAATTGGGAGAAAAGTCAGCTTAGTCCTTCCACCCGTATAGCCCACCTAGGAGCTGTGATTGATTCTGTGGAAGGGAAAGTTTTTCTCTCTCAGGAGAGGCTCATTAGTATCCACGCAGCTATCAGGTCTATCCGGCAAACAGGGAAAGCATCTTTGCTCAGTCTATCCAAACTGCTGGGAAAGCTGGTTTCTTGCATCTCTATTATCCCTTGGGCTCGCTTGCATTCCAGATCTTTGCAGTGGTTCCTCCTGCCATACCAGCGTTCAGGAAGGAGCACATCAGGCCTCGTGGTGAAAGTGCCTCCAAGGGTCCTCGCCTCCCTGCTATGGTGGACACGTCCATCTGTCAACTCAGGACATCTATTCAAGGAGCCTCAAAGGGTCACTCTCACAACGGACGCAAGTCTTTCCGGATGGGGGGCTCATCTGCAGTCTCTGTCGGCCCAGGGAGTTTGGTCTCCTGCGGAGCAAAACCGAAACATCAACTGGTTAGAACTTCGCGCGGTGTACTTGGCCCTGCGAGCTTTCATTCTTCAGGTGAGAGGGTGCCATGTCCTAGTCCTTACGGACAACACTACGACCAAGGCCCACATCAATCGTCAAGGGGGCACCCATTCCATTCTCCTCATGAGGGAGGCCGAGCGGCTGTGTCGGTGGGCAGAAGCACACCTGCTGTCCATCAGAGCGGAACACATTTCCGGAACCTCCAACGTCCAAGCAGACTGGCTCAGCAGGGCCACGCTGGACCAAGCAGAGTGGCGTCTGCACCCACACCTGTTCAGGGAGGCAGCAGCCAGGTTCGGCCAGCCTTTGGTAGACCTCTTTGCATCTCCACTCAACGCGCAAACG
The DNA here is from genome assembly GCF_049901735.1 of Notechis scutatus. Classification (NCBI taxonomy): domain Eukaryota; kingdom Metazoa; phylum Chordata; class Lepidosauria; order Squamata; family Elapidae; genus Notechis; species Notechis scutatus. Next base: position 54,131,898 of record NC_142013.1, on the reverse strand, counting down.
CCAAGGTTCTTTTCTCATTATCCCTCCAACGGTGCGGAGGACCACGACGCCCTGCGTTGCCCATGGCCTCCCGGACTTCTGTACGCCTTCCCTCCAGTTCCGTTGATTCCCAGGGTGATTCGGAAATTAATATTCGAGAGAGCAGAGATTCTCTTGGTGGCTCCATATTGGCCCAGGTGACCGTGGTTTGCGGACCTTCGCAATCTGTCGATAGCCCCGCCGTGGAGGATTCCGCTAGAGCAGATCTCTCTGTCACAAGGCCCACTACTTCACCCAGAGCCGCAATGGCTTCAGTTAGCCGTTTGGAGGTTGAGCGGGAAAGGCTAATTGAGGAGGGCTTGTCAGCCCAGGTCATTAATACCATTTTGGATGCTAGAAGACCTTCTACTACTCGTATCTATGATGCAACCTGGAACAGTTTTTGTAAATGGTGCCACAAATCATTTATCGATCCACGTTCTCCTTCAATTGCCCAGATCCTGGCCTTTCTGCAAGACGGCCTAGATGGGGGCTTATCACCCAATACCTTGAGGAGGCAGGTCGCAGCTCTCTCAACGGTGGTTGCTGGCGGCCCATTCGGCCCTCTTTCCCACCACCCTCGAATTAAGGCTTTTCTTAAAGGGGCTTCCAACTTGCGTCCTCCAGTGGTGCACAGATACCCGACATGGGACCTTAACAAAGTTCTCTTGGCCTTGACTAAGCCTCCATTTGAACCTCTCAGGGAGGCAACACTTCAATTTCTTACCTTTAAAGTAGTTTTTCTGGTGGCAATAACCTCAGCTAGAAGGATATCTGAAATTGCAGCTCTATCCGTGAGAAAAGATCTGTGTATTTTTCATTCTGATCGGGTGGTCTTGAGACCAGACCCTTCCTTTTTACCAAAAATCAACTCAGCATTCCACAGGGTGCAGGAGTTGGTCCTCCCTAATTTCTGTCCAAAGCCTTTGCATGAAAGAGAAAGGCAGTGGCACACCCTCGATGTTCGTAGGGCGTTGCGTGTTTACATCTATCGCACACAGTCCATCAGGAAATCGGAGTCTCTGTTTCTTTCCTTTTAGCCAAAGATGTTAGGTTGTAAGGTATCCCCATCCACAGTGGGCCGTTGGATTAGAGCCACCATATCCAAGGCCTATTTGGTTCAGGCCCTTCCGGTCCCCAGTGGAATAACCGCTCACTCTACCAGGAGTGCTGCTACATCAGTTGCCTGGGCCACTCAGGCTTCCATTCTTGACATTTGCCGGGCTGCCACCTGGGCTTCCCCGTCACCCTTCATACGCCACTATAAAATTGATACCTACGCTTCAGCTGAAGCATCCTTTGGCAGGCGAGCCCTACAGCAGGTGGCGAGAGATACCCAGGAGATTCCGACCCAGACGGAGTCCCGCCCGTCGGACACACATGCTTTAGTATGTCCCACTCTCTGGATGCTCGCAGCAGTTCTACGGAGAATGGGCGTTGGTTCTTACCTGATACGCCTCTTCTCGTGGAACTGCGTAGAACATCCAGCCCCACCCTGTTTGGTCCGTCTGGTGGGGAACCCTGTTTCGGCCAATGACATTATTGTATATAGTTGAGTTTGTATTATAGTTAAGATTAGAGGGTATTGTTGTCCTCTCGCCTTCGCAAAACTGGGGGAACGCAAGGAGGAGTCACGTGGAGGAAGGAGGAGCGTTCCCTAATTATAACTCAGCCTGTGAGAAATGAAGACTGGAGTACCTCCCACTCTCTGGATGCTCTACGCAGTTCCACGAGAAGAGGCGTATCAGGTAAGAACCAACGCCCATTTTCTTGTGTAATACCAAGAAAACTATATATACCTGTACATGCCTGAAAACTTAGATAAGTATGATAATAAAATTCCCAACAATGGAGGCACACCTACTGCTCCTGGAAAAATGTTTCCACAATTATATCTGATAGTGAAGACATGTCACATAAAAATAATAAGAAGGTAATGTGTACGGCATGCCTCAGGCAGGTGGGATAGATCCTGGGGTGCCAGGGCAAACTGCACAAGAGTGTCTCGTTATAAGTCAAGGACTAACTGAATAAAATACTATACTACTAATGGGTGAAGACTTTGGAAAATTCTAGGGTTAGGGTTTGCAAACTATGTTAAATATAAGACAAAGAAAAGATGCATTGTCATTAACTTATAATTCAATGTATAAGGTGGAGCAAATGTTGGAACCTGGAATCAGAGAAAGATTTTGGTTGAGGAAATAAATAAATAAATAAATAAATAAATAAATAAATAAATAATAAGCAGATCCTTAGAGTTTTGTTAGGTTAAGTATTTATTGCCAACACCTGCTATATGATGACTCTACATATGGACATTATTGTATGGACAATATTAAAATCAAATACATTTATAATAAGAAACAGATTATGGAGAAATGCAATCCAGGATACTTCAAGATGCAGAATGTGAAGCAGGTCATGAATTATTGCTGTGATTCATGTATGTATGTATGTATAGGTTAACCATAGAAATTAACTGAGAGTGGCCATGTCAGCAAGATGTGACCTTGAGAACATGTAGTCATAATATTAGTGTACAGGTTTAATATACATAACTCATATGAAAAAGACTCTGAGGAGTTATGAAAAGGGAGAAAAGATACTGAGTAGTAGAAAAAAGTACTTCCAAAATGTAAAAGAGAAATTCTTAATGTAGCCAGAGCAAGATGATTTGAAAACTCTAAGACTTTTATACAATAATTGAATGCAGACTTCCAGCATCAAACAAGAAAGATCAAAGATAGTTATTTTAATCAGGAATGTTAACAAATAGAGGAAAATATTAAGAGGAAAATGAGAAATATTTTAAAGATCAGACAAATTGCAGGAAAATATAAGGAAATGTAAAAACATTCAGAAGTAATCACAACATTACTTCTGAGCAATAATAGCAAAGTCCTTTTTCACATAACAAAAAAAAAATGGAATTGTGACTCAGGAGCCTTGATTCTTTAGCATGTCATCACTATTGGTTATATATTGTATTCTGGTATGTAGATAGAAATTAGGGATTTACTATGAGTTTCTTCTTTGGGCTTCACTGTCCTGCTCTGGTTTGGAGATTGCTATTCTGCCTTCTTTCTGCCCTTGCTCCCAAGAGACAGATATAGATACATAGAGGTCCCCACCAGGGGTGGGATTCAATTTTTTTAACAAATGGTTCTGTGGGTGTGGCTTAGGTGATGGGCGTGGCTTGGTGGCCATGTGATTGGGTGGACATGGCTTGGTGGTCATGTTATTGGCTGGGTGTGGCCAACTCAATATCACTCACATCAAGGCACGCATCTCCTCGCCTGGCCTCTCATGACTGTGGGGATGCTGCAACAGTCGTAAGTGTGAAAAATGGTCATAAGTCACTTTTTTCCTTTTCGGATCCCTGAATGACTCACTCATTTTTTCTATGCATCTTTTTCTCATTTCCACTCATCCATTTGTGTCGTATCATAGAATTATTTTCCCTTCCTGAATTACATTCATTTTGAATGCTGGGTTACTTATTTCTTTCTTTCAATTAATTTATATGGGCATCCTCTCTCAGTAGTTACCCTGGATAGCTAAAATAGGATTAAAATTCAAATGCAGTTGGACAATAAATATTCACAATGGTGATTGAAGACAATGGTCACCATGAAATAACATCTATCTTGTGGGTCCAAATCACTCCTCCCCCACACACGTAAGAAAATGATTGCATTCTCCAGACTTTACAAAATGCCAGAAGCATTGGAGCAAAATGCCAGAAGCATTGGGGGAGCGGGGAGGGTCTTATAATGTTCCAGAGGACAGACCCTGCACTAGGGAAGGCAGAGCACAGATATTTTTCTCCCAAAGTCATCCTTTGTTCTCAAATCACCAATCGTATTATTATCATGAACCTATGGATTCCTATTTTATACACAATCAAATAGCACTCATATCTTAGTCTTTTGCTGTTAATTAATCCTATATCTTCACCTCTCTAGTTATATACATCAACCCCACAATACAAAACTAGATGCTTTCATTTATAGCCGAGCAACAGCATTCATGATGATAGTATATATGTATTTTTATTTAAAGTTAGATTCAGAAGATATGATAGGTGGAACTAAAATTGGAGGTTGAAACATTACTGTAGCATTGTATGATATGAAGATGACACTAACCTTTTAACTGAACATTTAAAACAAAACCTTAGAGATAGTTTTCATTTAACAACCAGTTGAAGTTTGGATTCAAAAAAAGTAATGATGATCTATTCTTGAAATTATGATTGTTGTGCACGTACATACACACACACACACACACACACACAGCCTCATGATTGCATTTTGGTTGCCCAGCAATCAGCTCGCATTTACAACAGTTACAAAATCCTATGGGACTGTGATTTGTGACCTTTTTTTGCTGTTTCTGGAAGAAAATGGTAAATACTGCATGGGATACTTTATGACCATCATTGCGATAGTCGTAAAATTGAGTCAGATTACATAGTGATCTGCTTAAATGACTGCAAAAACTTATGACCAAAATTCTAGACCTAATTGTGTTTGTTAAGCAAGGTTTACCTGTATTGTGGAAATAAAACTAGAAAATGAAAAATGTGGGTTATCATCATCTTATCAATATAAGAAGGTAGTGTCAATCTGCATGATAAATGAATTTACAGTTGACTGACAAGAAGATAACAGAACGTTGACAAGATAACAGAATGTATTAATCATATGAAAGAAAGCAATAACAATTCAGACAAATTCATGAAAGACAAGGACAGTTCAGTGACAAGTATCAGTTGTGATTCAAGCAATGCTCTTCTGTGAAAGCTGTACACTGAAAAAACTAGATTAAAAATGGATTCCTTCAGATTATGAATTTGGGAATGATCATGAAAGTATTGTGGACTTCAAAAAGAACCATACAATCATTCCTAGATGAAGTAAAGGCTGGTCATTTGCTGCCTTGCAACGATCAACCTTGAAATTCATATAATTTGGTATGTAATATGAGTGGATGGTAGAATATCAAAATACAATTGTACATAGCAATGATCAGGGAAATGGAGGAGGAAGTTAATGTTTAAGATGAATATGAACATAGAGAGGACTGGAATGTCCTTGGAAAAGCTACAAGTTACTACAGTTGAAGATGATGGGCATTTCAGGACATCTGCTTAAGCCATTTAATTATTAGATTATAATTTAAAAACTACTGCCATGTGTTTTTGATAATTCAATGCCAAAATACATAACAACAAAGCCAGATTTGTTTTATGTATTTATTTGTTAGATTTATATATCAGCAAACCAAACCAAAAAAATCTTCTGACAGTTCACAATTTATTCTTAGCCCTGCAAACATTTTAACATACATTAAAAATTACATAAAGGAGCTACAGTATTCTTTTTTATTTGTTTACTACATTAATTTATATGCTACCTTTTCTATTATTTTAGGCCATGTTCAGTAAAATCCAATATATCCAAAATTATCTAACAACCAAGAGAGCAAAAAACCAATACCTATAATTCTCCTGCTTCCATTAAATCTCACTCCCTGCTCCAAAAGCCCACTGGAACGGCATAATCTTCTGTGTCTTGCAAATGGCTAACAGGGAGGGAGCCATCCTCACTTTAGAGTATTTTCCAAGACCTTCTTCTTCTAGCAACTTTTTTTACTTTTCATGGGAGAGGGATCCTTCCTACCAACATCAAAGAGGAGTCTAGATGCTACTTAGGCTGGATTCTCCTTAAAGTAAAGAGAACATAAGCCATAAGGGTGTCAGAGGTGATTACAAGCATCTTAATTTGGACCAAGAAGCAAACTGGAGTGCAAGTGTAGCTCCCATAACATTGAGGTTATTTTAATGTATTAATATTAGTCAGGTAGTAAGTCCTGACCTGGCCAAATTAATCAGGCAATAGGGGAAAAGGTTGAGCAAATAGGAGATAGCTCTATCCTTGAAATATACAACATAAAAATAATCTTTAAGAATGGGACAATGACTTCCAGGTTGAGCCCTCCTCGCTGACGGACTGTAGATCGCTACTGTCCATGGCTATGGTCTGTGCTCTTTTGTTGGAGAGCCCCGATCATTGCGATTAGGGGCTGAAGCTGCCTTGGAGGGGCGGTGGAGTAAGGGGAAGCTGCAAGCCAGGTTGATGGGAGCTGCATCTCCCCTCCTGGGCTTGGTCTTTCCCCCCCCGAAGACAACTGAAGCAGTGGTCTAAAATGGCCACCCCGAAGAGGAGGACTCAGCTGGACTAAGATTTGTGCAGGAGGGAAGAAAGAGGTGGATAACATCTGAACCGGGATAATTGGACAAAACAACTAAACAAAAAGTACCCCGGGATTAAGGTAACGTTGAACTTTTAAGAAAAGAAAAGTGAGCGGCGGAAATACAAAGGGACAGGAAAAAAATAAGAAAATAATTTTGACAGCTAAGCGGGGCTTCGAACTGGGAAAGGAAGAAGCCGGAACTAAAGACTTAATTAAATTGGACTAAAATATTTTGGCAATAAACAGGCATAAAATAAAGCTGGACTTAAGATTGTCAAAAAATAATAATAAAATTTACAAATTGAACACTGGATTGTGCTGGAATATTGAGGTTCGAAAAACCCTAAATAAAAAAATAGGGGGGAAAAGTGAGGACTTTGTATAACGGAGAGTGCCATCTTCTGACAAAAACTTGAACTCAAACAAAAGGGAAAGCATCCTGTTTCTGTATGAACTTGTGTTGATATAATGTTAAAGAAATATTGAAACAAAGTAAGAATCTTAGAAAGTGAAAGCTGAACCAGAATAAAGAAAGAAGCAAGGAAAGACTGATTGTGGGATTGATTGACGTTTTTGGTATAGACCCTGGGCTGGAACAACTGAGAACTTTAGAAAACTGGAAGAAGAAAGAAGGAAAGTAAAAGTGTTTTTTGTGGACTTCAACGATTATAAAATATAAGAGTGTGTATTGATGATATCTCTTCGCGAATTAAAAATGGAACTTAAAAATATGAGAGAACTTCTACAGGAAAGAGGCGAATCACTTTGCTCTGTGTTAGAAGAAATGGAGATGGCGATTGAAGAACAAGAAGAAAGAACTTTAGAGGAGGAGGAGTCGATTCAAGGAGAAGCCATCTTAAATAGACAATTAACACAAAATACACTACAAAGACGATAGAAAAGAAGGAAGGTTAAAAAGTTGAGATTTAAGAAGGTAATCAAAAAGGGGAATACTTGTGAAATTAGGAGACGTAGAAAGATCCAGCAGAAAAGGGGAAAGGAATATATCAAGAAAGAGAGGGATATAAACCAGAATGAGAAAAGATATGGGAAAAAGAGGGGGAGGAGAGGCAGTAAGAAACAGGTGCATGGAATAAATAACTATGTAAATAGTAAAATGATGAAAAAAAAATAGTTTTTTCAGAGATAATGGTTGATGAATTAAAAAGGGGATTCTGCAGGGTGACAAGGGGTAACAAGAATATATTTGCAATTAAAAAAAATACTTAGAAAATAGGGTAATATAGATTATTAAAGGAGTGATAGATACTGATAACTTTTATTAGATAAATATATATCTTTATTTTTATTTCCAAAAGAAAAGTTAAGGTTTATTGAAGAAATTGTAATAATTGAAATGGATGCGAAAATGTTTAAAAATGAGGTTAATATCAGTGACCAGAAATTGAATAGTCAATTTTTTCCCTTTTACTTCCTTTGAAATTAGAAATAAAATTAAAGCGGGAAAATATGCTGCGGAATCCAAATGAAAAGATGTAATGATTATTATTGTAACTACTTAAAAATAATGGTTTATTGGGAATTAAGATGAGGGAATAAAGGTATATTTTAACCACTGAGGTGTTGCACTCAAAGCAGTAAAAGGGGGGGAACCTATTCTTGTTTCTTGTGTGTGTGTGTGTGTGTGTGTGTGTGTGTGTTAAAACTTGTATTAACCTAGAATCTATAGAAAGAATGTGTGATGGAAAGCAAATATGACAGATTAAAGAACTACTTAAATTAATAAGCTAATACAGACTATTAAAAGGAAGGAGAGACATTGGTAACTTTTTTTTGATTAGGCAAACATATATTGTTACTTTTATTTTTAAAATAAATATTAAAAGATTATATTTGAAATAATTGAAATGTAACGAAATTGAAATGTAACGAAAAAATGTTTTGATTGAGATTAATGTAAAATACTAGGATTAATTTGCTTGTTTCTCTCCTTTTGGAAAGTTTGAAATGGAAAAGGTAATAGTAGAATTAAGTATGCATATATGAATGTATAACTATTATCATATTTGTATGTAAAAGTGATGATCCGAAAATACGTTGTCCAAAAGAGCTTTTTGTTTTTATGTGAAAAATTGAATAAAATTTGTTTAAAAAAAAAAGAATGGGACAACCATTTTCCAAGGTATTGGCCTGTAATCTGTCCTAATTTGTAAATCCAAGTCACAATTATGTTAATGTTATGTACTGTTAAAATAGTTTACTGGATCTCCAATAGATTCACCTGCTATTTTAAAACGACAGGTTATCCCATAACATGAAGCATTAATAGGTAAGATTTCCAGATAATTTAAACATAATTTATTCTGCAGCGTTAAGGTAAAAACAAGTTCATGCTAAATCACAAAATAGAATTCTTTGTTCAGAAACATTCAGGCTTTGAGATAGTACTGGAGTTAATCTATACTAGTATCAGTCTTTCCTTGAAAACCCTTTGGTAATTATCTTGAATTCATGGCTTCTGTGGGCTGTTTGTATATCCAATCTATTCAATAAAATTATTGTCAAATGAATTGATGGAACTGGACATGAACATTCCATTAAAGTTTGATCATGTGAAATGTGAATATATTTGTGAATGATGGGAGATAATGAGAAGGATGAATGTTTTGACCTTCAAAAAGCTATTTTATAAATGTACTTTAAATTATTACAGAATGTCTTCAATAAAATCTATTTCTGTCATTTGTTATTTTGGCAGAACATAGTGAAGAATAATTTTGTTGACTAATGCTGTTTTAGTTGCATCATTTTAAAGATGGTCAGTGAATTTTCCCAATTCCACCTTTCTGGTCTTTTGGGGATGTAGCTTTTATCTTCACTATATGCAAGTCAGTAGGATGCATAATGCTAGTTTCACAATAGACAGACAGACAAGACAGACAAGACAGAGAGACAGACAGACCGACAGACAGACAGACAGATATTGCAATGTGTATTTTCAATACTGTTTTTATTATCCCTAAATATAATTTCTTACTGTCCCTGCCCCTTAATTGGATAGGAAACATATTTAAGACTTTAAATCTAAACTGAAGTATTTTTTAATTATGAATTTAGATTATATCAATTCCATTACATAGTTAGACTGAAGAATATTTTTGAAAATATTCTAGGAAATGGCAAGCAATGACTAAAAAGCCATTTATCCCATACAGCATTCCAGGACACGGTACTCAAATCATTAGAGAAATGTGTATGTCAGTGACCCATTTGCTTATTATCTATCTATAGCATGGAGATAGGAAATTATGATGTGAATGTAAAACTTAAAAATACCCATTAATTACAATATAGAAAAGAAGTTATCTAAGTACATTTTAGGAAGCTTCCTTTATATAATTGGCATATTTATGCAGTACATGCAATTACTGCAAGCTGAAGTGAAATATATTATTTGTTGATTTGGTAGTAGAATTCTGGAAAAAAATATGAGCGCTGGAGAGAATTTTAACTTATTAAAATATTACTTCTCAAGTTACTCAATTGTATTAAGTAGTTTCATTTATATGAATTTTAAACTGTGCCGAATTTTGTATGTACAGTAATGTATAGTTGCTTGATTTCCTGCTAACACCTGCTCAAAGAGAGAACAAAACAGTATTTCATTGCATAGCTTTTATTTCATAAAAACAAAAAGTGCCATTGTCCCAATGGTGCTGTTCAAAAGGCAATTGGACTTTCTGGTTTTTTTTCCTTTAAAATGTTTCGTTTCTTATCCAAGAAGCTTCTTCAGTTCACGTAGATGACTGAGAATCTCCATAGACAAAAAAAGGCATTATGATTTGTTTCAATTTCTTGTGTTTATTCCTTTTCAGGGGAGTGGCAATACATATTGCAAATATTAGCATAGCCTTCACTATAATTAAATTATCCATTCATACATATGAAAATCATAATCTTGAAGTCTTTGGAGTTTTTCATGTCAAAAAGAGATATTTAATTGTTTATACATGAAGCTAGCATAGGCTTTAAATTCTGGCAAATAGAATTGGCTAGAGGTCAAAATTATGCATCTCATTACTTGATATACTTAAAATCAAATTAAAGTAGAGGAAAACTCAGAAATAATTAAACTATGTTGGATATGATAGTTTTTTCCTAATACTGGTAGATATGGTTTAAGGATTCATATATTTTTTTATCTGGGAATTATTTCACCAATCTGAAACCAATCTTGATAAAAATAAGGAAATAAGCAATTATACTATTCTATATAGCTACTATAATCAGAGATAATCAGGGCAAATTGTATGTATAAAGGAAGAAAGTCTTTATAGGCAAATTTTACATTAAAACATTTGGATATCTGTATGGGAACCTATAACTAGATTTGGAGAGTGATGTACATTTTAGTTTATTAGATAGACTGATTCATTATAAGAACTTCAATGCTATAAAAATTAAACATTAAATTAATTAATTAAACAAGGAAAATGTATTCACACAAGAAAGGACTAGAAAAAATGGATGTCTATCCTAATTTCAATGGAATCTGTCTCTCTGTCTCTCTGTCTCTCTGTCTCTCTCTCTCTCTCTCTCTCTCTCACACACACACACACAAACACGTATATTGCAATATTGGTTTTATATACTCTATCTGTATATGCTCAAATCCATGGATATGTGTACACAAATGCAATGCATAATTTTACCCTTTGAGATTCCTGGATACAAAATTCTTTATATACTTTAATTGGAATCATATGCATGTACAGTCTATAGGTAGTCCGCGACATATGAGCACAAATGAGCCCAAAATTTCTGTTGCTAAAAGAGAGAGTTGTTAAGTGAGTTTTGCCCCATTTTACCTTTCTTGCCACCAGTTGTTAAGTGAATCACTGCAGTTGATAAGTTAGTAAGCTGGTTGTTAAGTGAATCTGGCTTTCCCATTGACTTTGCTTGTCAACATATGCAAAATATGATCATGTAACCTTGGGACACAACAATGGTCATAAGTATGAACAATTGCCAAGCATCTGAATTTTGATCACATGGTCATGGGGATGCTGCAAAGGTTGTAACTGAAAAATGCTCTTAAGTCACATTTTTCAATGTCATTGTAACTTTGAATGGTCACTAAAAGAACTGTTGTAAGTCGAAGACTACCTGTATATGTATCCTTTTATAGGAAAAACACTGAATCATCAAATACTTCAGCATTCTGTTAAATCAAAGAGAAATTCAGAAATACAGAAAAGTGATTTGTTAGATGTTACTCCAGTTCCTTTTTTCCTTTCTGCTTCCTTTAATTTCATATTGATTGCAATTCTAAGTGGCCACGACTGAAGGAAAAATATTTGGGGAATTCCAAATTTCTTAAAGTAATTCTAATAGATCCGGGAATAGCTACACTGCATTCCACATGGATCCATGTCTTTTAATTTTGTTGTGGTATTTTAGGGGGGGGAAAGATGAAAGGATCTAATAATAATTTTGTACAGGAGCTTTTGCCTAAAGCTCCTACTGTAGAAGAACTGACTTTGGTATCATTTCCTCTCTTAGGATGTCAGGTTTAGAATTTAAATAAGACAACAGATTTATCTAAGTTGTAGTGTGTAAAAGTGACTTCCCTACAGATATCCATATTCTAAACAGGGATTTACAGAGCATCTGTTGCACAGATGTAGCTGGTCAATAAATCCTAGAAATAAGGAAAATCTGGTAAAAGTTCTTACATAGCTGCATAACAATTAATTCAACAAAAATATTATTTTGTGGCAAATAAAAATGTATGTGTTTTATCAGGAAGAAATCCTGGGTTCAGGTTATTGTTGGAAATGTAACATCGACTCATAAGATGGGGGGGGTTGAATTCTAGTAGCTTTTTTTGGACAGAAGTTATTTCTCATATTAATATATTCTGGAAAGTGCATTGATTTCAGTGAAAAGAACTTATGTTCCTTTTATTAAAAGAAAAGGATACTGTATCTGATGATCAAAAATAAATAAATAATACTTCACTATTAGCTTGCATGTGTGTGTGTGTGTGTGAATGTGTGTTTGTGTGTGTGTGTATTCCTATTGGATAAATAAGATGTGAATTTATCTGTAAGAGTAGTTTTGATTAATATCTGAGATTTGTAAGTATTTTTCCTCTTTTTAAAAATTTTTTATTGTTTTTAAAAACAAATATAAACAAACAAAACATAAAAACATCAAGCTATCTTCCATATGTGTACATACAGTGTGCCGGTTGGTTTACAAATTGTTTTGTGCTTCCATTTCATAGTCTTCAATTACAATTACATTGCATATAATCTCATATTTTCAATCAAAAATTAAATACCTTAGTATTATTAATCATTTGACTATACTTTTATTCATTCATGTTTTACAAGATAATCATAATTTGCTTAGTTTATTTTATAACAGTTCATATTATCATCCCAAATCTATCCTAAAATCATTTTGTAGATATAATAAGAAAGAAGCACATCTTTATATATTTATTATTTTTCTAAAAGTCTACATATTTCATTACTGTATTTTATTGTCTAACCATTGATAGAAAAGATCCCAAATTTTATAAAATTGTTTATCCTCTTCTTCTCTAATTTCAAATGTCAATCTACCGTATTTGCCGGCGTATAAGATGACTTTTTTCCCCGAAAAACATGCCTCCAAGTGGGGGGGTCGTCTTATACGCCGGTATATCCACTGCCGGCTTTCGGATGCTTGTTGGACGCAGCGAAGGCGCCTCTGGCTTCCTGGATCCCCTGCGTCGCTTCCGCTTCATCCCGCTCGCCTCGCTCCGCCCGAGGCTGCAGCCTTACTGCTCTTCCCACGGCCCCTGGCACTCTGCCCTGCCGCTGCAGCCCCGGGGATTTCTGGAGGGCGTTTCCGGTGGTGGTGGGGGGGTCGTCTTATACGCCGGGTCGTCTTATACGCCGGCAAATACAGTACTCATTTCAGCACATTCCAATATTTTCTTAATGATTTCCTCCTGTGATGGTATTTTTTCATTTTTCCAGTTTTTAGCAAATACAATCCTAGCCGCTGTTAATACATTTACAATCAGGTATTTCAAGTCTTTACTATATATTTCAGGTAAAATTCCAATAAAAATATCTCTGGTTTCAAGTCTATATGTTTTTTTGTCATTTTTTCCCAACCACATGTGGATTTTAGTCCAGTATTTTTTAGCATCCGCACAAGTCCACCACATATGGTAATATGAGCCAGGTGTCTGATGACATTTCCAACATTTTTCAGATTTATTCTTGAACATTCTTGCTATTCTTGTCAGGGGAAACTGCCACCTGTAAAACATCTTATACAAATTTTCTTTATATGCTGTTGACATTGTCATTTTATAATTTTGAGACCACAATTTTTGCCATTTCTCTAAATCGATCCCATATCCAAAATTCTTCCCCCAAGCAATCATAGTTTCTTTAACTTGTTCTTCTTCTAGTTTAATTTCTAATAAATATCCATACAATTTTTTAATCACCTTTTCATCAATACCTGTCAAAATCTTATCTAAATCAATCAGTCTATCATAGAAACCTTCCATTTTAGAATCTTTATCATACCTTGAATGTATTTGCGCATATGAAAACCAATTCATCTTTATACCTTGTTCCTCTAGCTTTTGATTTTGATTTGAGTTCGTCCTTTTCATTCAATATTTCACCATATCTAACTGTTTGTTCCTTTTTGTATATTATAGGATAAGAAAACGCTTCAATAGTCGATAACCAGACTGGAATTTTCAAATAACATTGTCTTGTAATCTTCTCCCAGTTTAACCACAGAGACTCCCGTATATCATGTCTTCTAAAGTACCCCTGTGTTTTAGTTCCTTTATACCATAAAAAAGCATGTCACCCCAACAACAAATCATGTCCTCCTAATGTCAACAATCTAGTATTTCTTAGTGTTATCCATTGCTTAGCCCACACCAGATTTGTAGCTTCATAGTACAACTCCCAATTAGGCAAACCAAATCCTCCTCTAATTCTAGCATCTTGCAAAAGTTTTAACTTTATTCTCGCTTTCTTACCTTGCCATATATATTTCAACACAATTTTATTTAAATATTCAAAGTAGTCTTTTCCAAGCCTAATTGGAATTGTTTGAAACAAATATAAAATTCTGGGTAATATATTCATCTTGATTGTTGAAATTCTCCCTATTAGTGACAGTTGTAGGTTTTCCCATTTCACCAAATCTAGCGCTATCTGCTGTTTAAGTTTGATATAATTATTCTCTTTTAATGTACTACATCTTGCTGTCAAATATATCCCCAAGTAGTTGATCTTATTCGTGACCTGAATTTTCAATAGGTCTTCCAGTTCTTCCTTTTGTCTTAATAGCAAGATCTTTGTCTTATCTTTATTTATTTTCAAACCAGCCACCTTTCCATATGTCTCTATCTTTTCTATCAATTTTGATGCTGTTTCTAAAGGGTCTTCTAAGATGAAAATGCTTGCAGCTTAAATTCTTCCTTTTTGATTTTCATTCCTTTTATATTCTTTTCATCTCTAATATTTCTGTTTAGCACTTCCAAAGTTAACACAAACAACAAAGGTGATAGTGGGCACCTTTGTCTTGTTCCTTTTCTTATATTGATAGAGTCTGTCAGTTCTCCCTCTATCATTACCTTTGCCGTTTGCTTATAGTATATAGCTTCTATTGCTCGAATAAATTTTCTAGCAAAACCCATCTGTTCCAACAGTAATAACATGAATTGCCAATTCACATTATCAAATGCTTTTTGTGCATCTAGAAATATCAGAGCCATTTGTTTTTCAGGATGTGCCTTGTAGTATTCCAAGGTGTCCCAGATTACTCTCATATTGTCTTTAATTTGTCTCTTTGGCAGAAATCCATTTTGATCAGGATGAATAAAATTATTTAAATATTTTTTAAGTCTTTCTGCCAATATTGAAGCAAAAATTTTATAATCTGCATTTAGTAGAGAAATGGGTCTATAGTTTTTAATTTGTAATGGATCGGCCTCCTCTTTTGGAATAAGTATAATATAGGCTTCTGACCATGATTTAGGTATCTTCTTCTTTAACATAACTTCATTCATAACTTCTAGCAATGGAAGATTCAACGATTCTTGTAATGTTTTATAAAATTCTGCCAGAAGTCCATCTGGGCCTGGTGCCTTTCCATTATTTTGCTTCTTGAGTGCTTCAGTTAACTCTATCATCGTTATATTGCTTTCTAACATTGTTTCAATCTCTTTAGGTATCTGAGGTAAATTAGCATTCTGTAAGTACTGTTTAACTCTTTCCTCATCAATATTCTCTTGCATATATAATTTTGCATAGAAGTCTTGAATGATTTCCTTCTTCTCTTTACTACCATAGCAAACTTGGCCTTGGTCATCTATTAATTGCAATATTTTCCTTGATTCTTTCTCCTTTCTCAATTTGTATGCTAACCATCTACCTGGTTTGTTTGCGTCTTCAAAGTAGTTCTGCTTAGCACCTCTAATTTTCTGTGCTAATTCTTCTTTTTCTATTTGACCCATTTTATGTTTAATTATATCCATTTTTAGCTTGATGTCATTTTTAGCTTGAAGTCTTTTATACTCATCCTCTAAGGCCTTAGAGGCTAGTCTTTTCATAGTATTCCTTTTCCTTGTATAGTCTATTATCAAGCCTCTAACATATGCCTTCATTGTATCCCATACATTCTGAATTGATGTATCTTCTTTTTTGTTTTCTCTAAAGAAAAAAGCCAATTCTTTCTCCATCCACTATGTGAAGTCTTTTTCCTTTAAAATAGTATTATTTAACGTCCATCTAGATCTTCTTTTTTGTCCTTTCCATTTAATTGTCATTGGATTGTGATCTGCCCAAGTACTTGTTTCAATATTTATTTCTTGAATATTAGTTATTAATTCTGTTGACATCCATATCATATCTATTCTGGACCATGATAAGTGTCTATTTGAATAGAAGGTGTATTGTTTAGTTTTAGCATTTCTTTCTCTCCATGTATCTTTTAAGTTTATTTCATCCACCATTTTAAAAAAAGATTTAGGGAGAGTCTTTCTGTTTTGCTTTATTGTTTTCTGTGCTGTATAGTCCAATTTATTGTCTACAATTCCATTAAAATCTCCCATCATAACTATATTAGCATAGTCCAGTTCAATTATTTTCATATGTAATTTTTTGTAGAATTCTTCTTGTTTGTCATTCGGAGCATAGATTGCAATCAGGAGTGTTTTCATATTATTATCCATTATTTCCACCATTAGTATTCTTCCATCATCATCAGTATAAATCGATTTTGCTGGGGTGGTCTCTTTAATATATAAAACCACTCCTCTTTTCTTACATTGTGTCAAGGAAGTAAATATTTTCCCTAATTTTGGCTATATCAACAATTGTTCATATTGTTTTTTAATATGTGCTTTTGTAGACAAGTTATATCAAATTTTAATTTCTCTAATTTATGAAAGGTTTTCCTTCTTTTAATAGCTGAGTTGTCCATTTATATTAATTGTAATCAATTTTTTCTCTTCCATGGTTATATTTTGTAATTAAGTTTAGCAGCTCTCGTAGATCTTAGTTCACATTGTTCTTTGGCTTCCACCTTTCCACCAACTGCATCTTCGTCTTTTTCAGTCCCCATTTGGCAGTCCTCTTGGAATTCAGTTAGTGAGATCTCTTTTTCTGCCTCTGCCTCTTTCCCTCCAAAAAAATCTGTATAAAATAATTCCGCTTTCTCAATTGAGTCAATTCTATGTCTCTGTTCTTGCCATGTGAACATTAAACCTTCTGGAATCAGCCATCTATAATTCACCTCTTTTTTAAGTAGCATTTTAGTCAGGAATCTCTTCTCATCTCTCTCACTCTTCTGGGTATTTGTTTCAAGACCACAATCTCCTTGTCATTATATTTCAATGTTTTCTCTTTTGACACTTGCAATATTTGCGTTTTAATGGCTTTCTTTGTAAATCTAATGTGAACTTCTCTTGGTAAGCTATTTCTCATTGCATATCTTGTGAAAACTCGATAAACCTCATCTATTCCATCCATCATCTTCTCTGGAGTTATTTCCAAAGCTTCATCTAGTATTTCTATCATTATCTCAGCTAAGTTTTGTCTTTTTTCTTCCTCTACATTTTGGAATCTAAGATAGAATTCTGATCTATCCATCTCCCATCTCAACATACCACTTTTATCTTGTTCAACCACCGTTAATCTATTATCAACATCTCCAATCTTCTTATCTCTTTGTTTATCTTCTTCTTCAATTTTTTGGAATCTCTCATCATACTTCAACATCATTTGTTGAATGTTCTCCACTTTTTCACCAGTTTTCCCTGTTCTTTGTTCAATGTTCTCTGTTCTTTGTTCAATGTTCTCTATTCTCTTTTCAATATTCTCTGATCTTGCTTGAATATTTTGAATTCCTTGCATAATCATCTGCAGAGTCACTTTTTCTTGTTCTTTTTCTTGCTTTAACATTGTCTGTATTGAACGTTGTCCTCCAGATGGTGGAGAGGAAGAAGTAGAAGTTGAAGAACCAGGAACTGTAAATTTCCTACTCATTTTAAGCAATTCAAAATCTTCAGGTTCTTCTAAACCTTAATCCAATTGTGAAGTAACCAATTATAGTTCAAAAATAAAAATAGTAGAAAAAAGAAGCCCAATAATAATGATAAAAGAAAAAAGAAAAAAAAAGGGAGGACAAAATTTCTTCAGGTTCTTGTATACCTTAATCCAATCAATAGTTAGATGAAGAAAAAGGCTTGAAAAAAAAAAGGAAAAAGAAAGGAAAAAGAAAAATTCTTCAGGTTCTTCAACACCTTAATCCAATTAAAAGGTCTCAAATAGGAAAGAGTGCATAAGAATAAACCAGAAAGGTAGATGAAAAAACAAAAATACCAGGAAAGGGGAAAAAAGGCTATTCCCTTAAAAAAAACATTAATACTTAAAGGCTTTCCCTTTAAAATAAAAAGCAAACGTAGAGATTGGACTTCCAAAGAAAAAAAGAAAAACAAAGACAAGCTCCAACAAAGCCAAAAACCCAAATAGTTATTACAAAAAAAAAAAAAAAAGATAAAATGAAATACAATAAAGCTGCTGAGGAGGGATAGCACAACTTAGAAAAAGTAAAAGGAGCAGACTGCACTTTGTTTAATTATCCAAGGCTCTTATTATAGCTCTCTTCTCCAAAAACCTATCACCTTTCCCCCCCCTCGGTTTCAACACCAGACTCCAGCTGTTGATAGAAACCCAGAAGAGCACCTGCAATAATACTCTCCCATGCTCTATCTGATCAAATGACAATGTCCTTGAAAAAGAGTCTCAGTTCTTTCTTTCTCAGCTTTGTCTGGTCACAGGGAAATAGAATATTTTCAAGCCTCTAGTTGACAGTGTTACAAAGTTTCTTTGCTCTCACTTTCCCCCTCCTTTTCCAAGCAAGATATAATAAGAATTAATAAAAAAGAAAGAAAAAGATATTTTTAAAAAAAGAGATAACTAAAGGGAGCCTCTAGCCTAAAATATTACAAAATCAAAAAGGAGAAAAAAAAAATAGATATAAACGAAAAAACCAGTCCAGTTTCAAAATACAAGATCGTGTATACAAAATCCAGCAATGAGGGGAAAAAAAACATTACTTTGACATTCCTGTTTAAAATCACCGCTTAATCACTTCTGTCAGAACTTTTACAGATTCTTTCTTTTCCTTAGGGTGTCCTTTCAGATCTTAGAATAAAGAAAAAGTTCTCACCAAACCGGCACACTCTCTCTTTCTGTTCTCTTCCGTTTCGGAGCTGTCCCAACTTCAGCAGCTTTAATGGCTGCCTCTTTGCCACTGGCAAGAAGAGCTTCTCCTGGATCTACCAGGGACTTTGCGGTATCCCAGGGATCGACAGGATGCGCTCTTCACTTTCACCATCTCTTCGGGATGGTTTAGATCTGATAGGACCGTCCAGGAGCAAAGATATCGGCAGCAATCTCAGACCTCCAAGATCGCATGCCGTATCATCACGACGCCAGCTCCGCCCTCCTCTTTTTTTTCTTTTTTCTTTGCTCATATAGCTGGTCCTCCACTTATGACCACAGTTTTGCCAAAATTTCCATTGTTAAGCAAGACAGTTCTTACCACAGTTTTTAAATGAATCATTGCAGTTTTTAAGTTAGTGTGATGGATTCATCATTGACTTTGTTTGGCAGAGGTTGCAAAAGATGATCACATGACCTTGCATACTGCAACCATCATAAATACATGCCAGTTGCCCAGCATCTGAATTTTGATTATGTGGCCATAGGGATGCTTCAATGGTTATAAGTGTGAAAAATAGTCATAAGTCCATTTTTTCAGTGCCATTGTAACTCAGAACAGACACTAAATGAATGGTTGTAAGTTGAGGACTACCTGCATAATAAAATACCTTTGCATGAAATAAAAGTTAGTTATTTTTCAGAAGAAAGAACTGAAGCTGCCTGAAAGCAGAGTACAAAACTTCATAGCTATTGTAATAAGTAGTATTTATTCTATTATATCATTGTGTGGAAAATTAATTCAATAAAATTAAGATCAAGTTGAAATTGTGAAAATTCCCATACTAGAAATATGTAGCACCTGTGACAATTAATAACATAAGTAATACTGAAATCATCTCATTTATTTATACCTCAGAACTTTATTAACACTGAGTACTACTCGGATATTTTTTTATTATGCAGTGAATAAAGTGAGATTTATACACTTATGTAAGAATAAGTGTATATATTTATACACTTATGTAAGAATAAGTGCTGTGAGAATAACTTGAAGGAACAGGAGGAACACCTTCAACCAAGACAACAGCTGGATAAGAGAAATCTGAGTTGAAACAGGAATGTAATATGAGGAAATGTCTTAGAGCTGACCCTTCCTAATTCTCTTGAATGTAAAGGCAGGGAGGGGAGAGACATATTCAGATTTGCAAGATTATTTTAACAAATAAAAGTAATGTTGGTATTACTAACTTTGGTTTCCTTTATGGACTAACTTGAAGGGTTGACAATTTATGGTTCCTTAATACATTATAGATGGGAGAATTGCATATTAAACCCTAACATGGACTCTGTCTGGAAGTAATACATGGGACATTTAAATATGCTTATATACATTTGTTTAGTCACTTTCCTATTTGCCCTTACTTTTTTCTGGTTTTGCATTGTGGGGTTCTGTCTAGTTTAGTACTCTTTTGAATCACTCTGGAGGAATAAAGAATATTCAATGATCACTTTTTCATTGAAACAAACAATTGCTTTTGTTTGCTAATTTATTTATTTTACAGTTTTTAACTGTGCAATGTTATGTTGGGACCCAGGCATGCTAAAAGAATGGAAGGTAAACCAAGTAACTTTTGTTTCCATAATATAAATGAATTGTAGGAAATTCATTATGGGAAAATAAATGTCCTCAGTATTGTGAACAGCTGCCTTAACTCTAAAATAATTGGTGTTATCTGCTGTTTGTGAAAATTAAATGTAAGTTATTTCCTTCCTTTGGAGTTGATTTTTTTCAAAATTTATTTGTGGCAAACAAATAAGGATCCACTACATAACATCTGTTTTATTTTTGCCCTTGTTTTCAAAGGCTGTTTCCCTCTCCTCTTCTCAACAAAATATAACTATATAGATTGCAATTTAATACACAGTTACCAAACCTGATTTGGTAAAGATGCACTTTATTTAAATAAATTTCCATAGGATTTCAGTTACTTTTCTAGTCCTAGAAATTGGTTGTTTATTTACCATATTATCTTCAAGTCCTTAAAATAGTTGAAAGAATTTGATTACTTTTAATATGTTTTTGTTTAAGAAGAAACTTTGAATTCTGAAATTCCTCTGTGGCTAATTCTGAAAAAGCTATTTAATCTCAATATTCCCCACTAAGGATATTTGTTGGTTTGCATTTAGTGATTACAAGTTTCAGACAGATGTGTCCTTAAGCAAAAATAAGCTAGTGAACATAAACTGAGTACAAAGTACAAATTTTATATCTCATCCTATATCCTGGAAAATACAACCATGTTATCACATAATATAATTTACCAGAATTTCCTTAAATAAAAGTATCCTGGGAAGTTATTTAAGATCTCTTGCCCTAGCAGAGCAATTAGGCATTTAAGTTTAAGGGCTTGAAGAGTTGCAGTGTTTATCTTTATAAACTTTTGAGTGATTATTAGAAGCCAGCAGATACTCTAAATACATTTGAACATTTTGAACATTTATTTGATTTGTCAATCACTTACAAGATAATAGGTATAAGTATATACATAGTTATGAATACATGAAATGGGTACATATAAGAAAAATAAAAGAAACAATAGGACAGGGACGGTAGGCACGTTGGTGCGCTTATGCACGCCCCCTACAAACCTCTTAGGAAAGGGGTGAGGTCAATAGTAGACAGTCTAAGGTTAAAGTTTTTGGGGTTTGGGGAAGAAACCACAGAGTCAGGTAGAGTATTCCAGAAATTGACCACTCTGTTGTTGAAGTTGTATTTCCTATAATCAAGTTTAGTGCGGTTAACCTTGAGTTTGTATCTATTGTGTGCTCTTGTGTTGTTATGGTTGAAGCTGAAGTATTCATTGACAGGTAAGTCATTGCAATGTATGATTAGATCATACTTAGATCAGACCAAAGACGGCGTAATTCAAGGTTTTCTAGGTCTAGAATTTCAAGTCTGGTGGCATAAGGTATTCTACAACGAGTAGAGGAGTGGAGAACTCTTCTTGTGA